>NW_004524578.1:35907323-35908945 GCF_000260255.1 Octodon degus
TTTACTTTCTTCTCAAATTTCTTATAGCTCTTCTTCACACAAGATTTTTCAAAGCAGTGTTTTAAGCTTAGTGTTCATCATTAACACAGTTCTGTCTACATAAGAACATGAGAGCTAATCCTCAGAGTTCTTTCTCAATATGAACTCAACTGTGAAAGTTCTTCGTGGGCTTCGATGGTCAGAGAAAATGAAAAAGCATGGAAAGAATAGGATTCTGCTTCTCACTTCCCCAATTCAGGCAAATACACATTCTCAAGTTGTTTTCCTTGTCAACAAAAAGTTTACCCAAAGTAGAAAAGGAACAATCAGACTTACAGTTTGCAATAAATCCGCTGGTCTACGAAAGTCCATAAGCAAATCCGTATTTCCCACTGTCCTTTGCAACTAGATACAGCTATGTGACTAAGTAGTTACAAATGCAACCTATAGCCCAGACCTTCAGAGGAAGGGATGTGGATCTCCTCATCCCTATCTTTTCTGTTCCTCTCCCTAATTGGAAGTGGTTATGATGGCAGACCAACAGAGATACTCTTGGATGGCAAAATAAATACAACAATTTGGTGGAGAATAGCTAATTTACCAGATTTGACATTGATATAAAAGAAAAATTAATTTATAACTTTATTAGTTCTTGACAGTTTCAAGCTTTTAAGCATAAGACCAAACCGATCTTGGAGGCCAAACTGGTACAGAAGCCATCTTGCCTAGTTGTTCTCACCAGGGAAAGGAAGTATGATTTTGACTCTCAGGACATTTGCCAATATTTGGAGACATGGTTGTTAATTTTGTGGGAGGGGGCACAGAAATTGCAGTGGTATCTGGTGGATAGAGACCAGGGATGCTGCTAAACATCCAACAAGACACCAAGACTTCTAGCTATAAGAAAGAAATATGCTGCCCACAATGTCAATAGTACTGAGACTGATAAACTACCAATGTATGTCAATGATTAGGGAAGAGAATTCAAGACCTAGAGGGTTTGAACACCAGGCCTTGGTGCCACATAAGTTGTATAGTTTAGACCATTATCTCAATCTCCTTTCTAAAAAGACCAGGCAACTGCTTTTTAAAAATTTGAACTGTACCAATTCACCTGTCCTAAAACCAGATCCGTGTTATAGTCTGGGTTTCATATTTGTTTAATGAGAATGTGAAAAGAAAGACATGGAGCTTAAGTGACTAAAAGATAAGTCACAGTGTTCTTTTATCTAGCATCAACAGTATTTTATCGCCAAATATTTATTTTTTATGTTTTAATTTTTTATTTTTGAAGAATTTTCACATTAATTTCCACAGTGGTTGTCAGCCTACACTTCCATCAACAGTAGTGAAGGGTCCCTTTTCTCCCTCAGTCTCTCCAGCATTTGTTATTGGCTGATTTCTTCATGATAGCCATTCTTCCTGGGGTGAGATGGAATCTCAGTGTTGAGATTCTTACTCACTTTTGGTAGTAAGGAAAGTCTTTTAAGAGATTTCAGAAAGCTCCAACTGTCTAACTTCCTTCAGAAAAGTCCCTAGGGGGGGAATAAAACCAAGCATACCTGGGAAATTCAGGATACGAAGATACAAATAGAAAATTATCTTCTAAATTTTTCTATGACTAACTATAGCTTAAACTGAAA
>NW_004524578.1:35909700-35911111 GCF_000260255.1 Octodon degus
CCTGACCACTGTCCCGCCCCTCACCCTGAGGCAATACCCTGAAGGTGCTGTGAGCCTGTGTTTTCTCAGGAAAGCTTCTGGTTTCTCTTCCAGCTACAGGGAGTCCTGTTACCCGAGCAATGTAAAAAACTGCAAAAGTTGGGTCATGCAGTAATTACTCAGAGAGAAAAGGAGAAAATGCCCTGACAGTTCAAGAATTTCCCGGAAGACCAAAACAGCTGCATCCACCAAGCAAGTAGGCATCTTTGGCCTCTTTTCCTATGTAATTTTTTTTCCTTTTAGCCAAACTTCCACTCCACTGTTCTGGTCTTGACATCAGCCCCACACAGACCAGCTCCTCAGTTGCAGGAGGCACCAGTGTCCTATTCTTGGCCACATCCATATACTTGTGATTTTGCGGGATCCTTCTAGGATCTGCATGCTCCCAGGAAAGGTACACATAAAGGAGGCACTGATAGGTTCTGGTCCTAGTACGAATCGCTGAATTATTATGGTGGTCATCTAGTGTGGCTGGAGCCGTTTAAACAACAGCTTATCTTCCCAGAGACCACCTCCCTCCTTCTTCTCCAACTCAGCCCAGGGTGCAGCTTCCTTTCACCTTCCTGCCACCTCAGGGAAGGCCCCAATCAGCTCCTCAGGTCTATCTAAACATTGCCCTCAAACTCCACCCCTGTCAAAAGGACACAAAAGCTTCAGCCTCCCTTGGTTCCAATCCAGAGAATTCCTCATCTTCCCCAGATTCTCTCCCTGTCCTCAAAGATAATAAAGTCCCTTTTCCTTTTATCTTTTGCTTGTTTCTCTGCTGCTGTCAAAAAACTATCAGGCATGGTTTTTTTATCCATAATATGCTGATATTTAAATTCCTCAATTTTTTTGTTGTTGTCGTACTGCTTTATAAATAGAATTTAAACATGTTATAGGAGTGTTTTTATTTACCAAATTTAATCCCCTAAAATCCCCACCATGCTTTCTTTTTAGTTTCTGGGCCACGATGGCAGTGGGTAACCAGTCTATTTCTATTCATTATGTGGTTGGCCACAGACCCTCAGTCCTAAGGCCAGACTTTCTTATTAGCTTTGTGACTGTGGGAACATTGTTTCTTTCCCTGTGCTTCAATTCCATTATTCATAATTTTTTCTTTCAATTTTATTTTATTTTAAAGAGTATAAAAAATAAAAGCATACACATATAGCAAAAAGAAAGACAGAGACAGAGTAACACAGAGCAATACGTATGGCATAGATTTCATTTATGATTTTTAAAAGGGAATTGTCTCAAGAACTGTATTGTTCCCTCAAGAACTGTATTGCATGCCAGGTTTAAATTTTTATCTGTCCTCATAAACTGTGAAATGACCTGAATTTAATATGTCCTTTGTTTACACGAGTCAATAAATATCTTATTAGTTTTT
>NW_004524578.1:35913081-35913647 GCF_000260255.1 Octodon degus
TGAGGTCCAATAATCAAAATCCCCAGAGAAATGTCTATATCTGTACATGTGTGAGAGAAATAAATATTGGAGGGTAATTAGTGACTCGTAACAGCTCCTATATTTAATATTAAAGATTAATATTAACTTTGAGTTTGGTTACACTCTGTGTGCTCAATTTCATTTCATAAAGTGATATTCAATATGTATTGGCTCCTCAGGCAATTTTTGAAAATTTGTATATGACTGTTAAACCTAAGATTATTGAGTTTAGGAGACTCATTTGTGCAGGTTTATTTCTTGGAAATTTTCAGCTATCCATGACTTAGCCTAAAGCTTTTTATAAAAAATAATTTGGGTAGTATAGTTGAATATTTTTTTAAAAAGTAGTGGACTATTATCTAATCATGTGTTTATATCTCTCAGTCAGTCCCAATTACATGATATTTCCCCCTCTAAAGCCTAATTCGATAATTTCAATTTAAGAGAGAGAAAATATTTGACTGTTTCCCAAAACACTAGGATCTCTTAAATTTTATGTTGGTTATTATCTAAGTATTTTTAACTAAGATAATAAATGAGGATTG
>NW_004524578.1:35914547-35949163 GCF_000260255.1 Octodon degus
TAGTACCAGGGATTGAACTCAGTACCTTGCATTTGCCAGGCAAGCACTTATTCTACTGAGCTATCTCCCCAGCCCTTTGTTTGCTTTTTGAGACAGGGTTTTGCTATGCAGTTCAGGCTGGCATTGAGCTCACTTTTAGCCCAGGCTGGTCTCAAACTTGCAATGATCGTTCTGCTTCAACTTCCAAAGTGCTGGAATTACAGGCATGTGCCATCCACCATGCCTGGCTTTGTTCCCTTTTTGTTTGCTTGTATTTTTTCTTACTGCTGATCAAACCTAGAGTTTTTACCCAGAACTCTATCCCCGCTCTTTTCATTTTTTGTTTTTTAAATTTTGAGATTAACCTCTTAAAAAATCTTTTTAGAAAATGTCAGACACACTATAATGGCTGATTCATTGTGTCCACTTGTGGATTCTAGAAGCTTAACTAAGTAACTCAGCAGTTCTATAGCCTGCAGTGCAAAGGGCACCCCCTTACTGCTCTAGGGAGTCATTCATTGTGTCTACTTAAGAAGTTGAGAAGTTTAACTAAATGACAGGATCTTCACTTGATAAACATCCTCCGCCTGTGCAACAGGAGGGCATGAGGTGTTGGGTAGAAAGCCTTGTCCTGGGTGAGGCGGCCTGCTTAAAATACAAGGGAAAAAAGAGATTTGTCTCCCCCTTTTGTTCTTGCTGCCTATGTTGTCTTCTGCCCTCTTCAAATGTCACATCTGTGCCACTCCACCTGCTTTGCAGCCAGCTGATTACAGACTGAAACCTCCACAAACTGTGAGCTAAATAAACCTTTTACCTTTGAAAAAAAATATAGTCCTATGGTGGGGAAAACCTGTTTTTAGTTATAGCTAAAACACAATTGTAAGAGGATTGTGATGCTATTATAGGAATAGTAACAAGTGAAGCAACAGCAGAAGAAGTATATTCCTATGGGAAATCTGAGTTGTTTCAGAAAATACATGGATTGGATTTTAAGGGACAGTTGGGACTTTAAAATCTAGGAGAGAGAGAGAGAGACAGAGAGAGAGAGAGAGCCACATGGAAAAGAAGAGAGACCAGGGAAATACACAGCTTGGACACAGCTGATTCTCGAGCCTATGGTAAGGATGTTCCCCAAGATGGCCGCCCAGTCATGTAAACGAGGCAGTAGCCTACCTGGGCTGGCATAGCCTATCTGTGAGAGAAAATATATTCATTACATAAAGTCCAAGCTGGTGGAGCCCAGAGGAATGAGAAAAGTCTTCAATAAAGGTGCTTTCAGAATGGTAGGCCTCATGGGGGAAGTTCTTGCTTCTTATCAAAAGCCACAACTATTTCTGGGCACCACATTTATGTGGTGAGTAAAACCTCAGAGCAGAAGGAGGTGGTAAATCCCCTTGTCCTTGGCATTGTACGACCAGACCAGACGCAGCAGGCTTGATAATCAGCAGGACACATCTGTGTGGTATATCACATAGTGGGGACTGCTTGGGCCCGTCACTTCCCAAGTGAGTGGATGGTGAAGGTTTAAATAAAAGAGACAAGTGATGCAATTTTAGGGCTCCAGGAGAATCAAAACCCTATAGTAGAATTTGAGATTCTCTGGGGGCTGAGATTTCTCTGGGTGGCCCGTCTTTGGTTTTCAGGTAGAGGAAGGAAATACTGAGGAAAGTGTGGAAAACTGATCCCCTAGGGAGGAAGTACAAAGATTTCCTTTATCTCCAGGTTGACATTCACAGCAAGAGTGAGGTACTTACAGCTGTGTCTATATCTAGTTAAGTGCATTGAGGCTGGAGCCAGGCATCCTCAGCTATGGCCTTACCTTGTTCTGTGAGGCGTCATGGCCCTACAGGCCATAGAGGCCTCAGCAGAATCAGTGACTCACCAAGATTTACTTACTGTGAATCTCCTTCGTCTCTTTTAAAAAATTAATTTTATTGAGAAACAGCAAGGAGACAGTTTCAAAACCAATTAATAGGACAGATTCAATAATTCACATATTGCATATTGTTATCTTCTTAGTGGTTATTCATAGTACAAGATGCAGACATGATATCCTGTCCAATTACTATTAGTTCAAAACTTTCTTCTCATTGAATTAAGAGAAAGTAGCTGTATATCTATCCTAACTATTTTGTATACACAGATACAAAATGGTCCTTCCTTTATATCCCCTTTTTTGTTTAGTTTTGTCAGAGATGGGTATTCCATTGCCATTTAGATATCGTAGGTGCGTGAATTCAGCAAAATAATCCAATATAGTCCAGTAGTCCGTAATAGCAGTGGGTTATCCGTAGGACTGCTTCACCTCTCCAGACAAGGGGCCTAAGCTTGGGACAGACTCACAAGTAAACACAGAAAGTCAATTGCTTGATTTTAAATCCTGCTCAGAGCCAGTTCGTAGTGGTCTCCACCTACCAGGCATACCTGTTACTATAATGTACCTTTGGCAGCTATGCTGATTGACTAGGATTCTGCTCTGTTTGGGAAAGGTCCAGATAATACTAATTTTTAAAGGGGGGAAGGTCTCTTTTAAAGGGATCATAATATTCTGAAGCCAAAGAATAACCCCACCCAATTAAATTTATTATTTCCTATTCCACATAGCTGTAAGTTTTAGGTTGACTGCTTCATAAACTGCATGCATATAGTGATGTCCAGGAATGTGCATTTTACATTTTAAAAATATGCCATAAACATTAACTAAGATTAACACTATCAACAAAAATGCAAAGGGGAATAAAAGAACTAGAGGAAAAAGGAGAGAAGTGGAGAGCAGGAGATTAAAAAACAAACAAGCTGTATTGTATACATGTACCAGCTCCCCAAGATGATTATTAAAATTCATGCACCAATAGAATCAAATAAAATAATTCTTCTATTGTCTCTATAGAGGCCCAAGTTGGATAACCACTCTGGAGGGAAAATAAGAATTATGTTTGATTGTATGTGCCTCTTAAGAGCGCAGAAGAATTCACAAAACTGTGTCAAAAGTGCTTATCCCCTGAGGTGTGAGGAAGGAGGGTGGGGCATGTGGAAGCCAGGGAGTGAGCAGGGATCAGAGTTGGGTGCGTGACATTCAACTGGTTACTTTTAAATTTTAAATTTTTTGAACAAAATGAACATGCCATCTCTTTTTTAAAAAAAAAAAATAAGCAAATAAACCCATAACTATCTTCAAGTAACTCCAGCTCTATTTTTGAAAAAGCAAAGACATTTCTGGAAGAAAGACATTTAAGAAATCAGAGAGGCCACTTTCTGGGAGAATGGTGGAAGGGCAGGAGGCATACTTTTAGTCAATTACCTGTTGAATATTTTTATCTCTATGCCTTTTACCGGTACTATCTGCCCATTAACAAATAAAGGGAATAGTAAGTGTAACTCTAAGCCAGAACAACCCTCCCAATGGCTGAAGTAAAGGGTCAAGAGCAGAAGGACCAAGCAAGGAGCACCTTGGCTCTTAGCCATGCCAGTTCCTCATTGTATGTCTAAGGCCTGCATATACAAGCTCCTCACTTTGGTCACTGCCTAAATCCCATAATTTGACCTCCACTATTGTAGAAATGGTTTTCTTTCCTTTTATCCTTCTGGAAAAGGTCCCATATTAGCCTTTGATGACTATTTACAACCTAGTAAACATGTAAGTGTCAAAATGTAAAAATTCAAAGGGAAACAGAGGAAATCCCCCTCCACACACATACCCTTACCTTAACCCATCCCAACTCTTGACTTCAGTGTGTCTTATCTAAGGGGAAGAAAAGGTCCTTAAAGCAGTGTACTTTCCTGCATCTCCATTTTCCAGGTTTCTCCCCATTCCCATAGGGGGCCATCAGGAGACACAAAGTACGAAAAGGAGACCACTGACCTTGGGCAGATCGCCTGTGTGGCTGTCAGAACAGCATAACTAGAAGACAGGGCGCATCCAATTTCTTGGGCAGCGTAAAATAATCCTGTCTGTCATAGGGAGTGTTTGGGTGGAAACCAGCACTGCATTTATCAGCTAGTGAGGACTGGGGAGAAGCGAAGGTGAACAACCCCAGCACCTCTCCTGGAAACAAGCCTGGCCGTGGAGAAACAATATAGCTGTCAGAGAACAGGCAATGATCCGAGGTACTCTGGAGTATTCTCGCGCCTGTGTTAAGGTTCACATTAATTTAAATATCAAAGAATAGAACATAAGATTTTGTCAATCACTAAGTTGTCTTTTTGTTTACTCTGGAAACTGAAGAATTTAGCAGGAAATAGTGCTCGCGAGCACGCGCTCGCGCGCGCGCGTGGGTGTGCGCGCGCGCATGTGTGTGTGTGTGTGTAGTTTTTTAAAAAATGTATTTGATTGCTACACGGTCTCACTACGCAGCTCTGACTCATAGTGATTCTCCTGTTTTTAGCCTCCCCAGCATAGGGATTAGAGCCCGCCCTTAGGGTGGAGCTGGCCTGGCATGTGGTGCTGGGGATCACACCACAGTCCTTCTGCTTGCCTAAGCAGGCACTTTAGCCCGCTGAACTATCTCTCCAACTTTGAATTTTTTTTTTTTTAAGTTCCAGACTTCCTAATTGGCTGGAGAGTATGCTCTTTCCAAAAGAAAAAAAAAAAGTGCACTGGTTTCTCTTTCCAGGATCTTATTTTACACTGAGGAATAATAGAGAGAAATGTAAGAACAAGCCTCAGTTGCATAATGTGACATACTTCTTTCTACTCACATTTATCCGACTCCATCTCCCACTAAATCAAAAGCACTGTCCTTCTTCACATGCATGTCTGCAATTATCTGGTCCTGCATTTTCTCAACCTCTTTTTCCATGACTCCACACCCAGCAGCTCAGGCTCCAGGGCTGATCTCTTCACTGTCTTCTGAACACATAGTCCAACTAGTACCTCCACCTTCTGGCTTCCAGATCTGTTCAGCCCCTTCAACTTAGGATCAGGTTACACTCTACTTTCACTGCATCAAGCAGTGAAGCCTTTTGGGGTCTCTCCTCAGAATAGCAACTGCTGTATGCAGCACTTATGATCTATGGAACATTTCTCTCTAGGGCCGGCATGTCAGCGTGGAAGGGTCGGTAGGTCTATAAGGGAAGAAGGCTGGAGCATGCCAGTAAGGATGTGGCCAGGTGAGAGTGGAGCAAACAGACAAGCATGGCCAACCCTTAGGCTTCACAGGGCAGGCTGGAGGCTGGGTGTACTAGCTGCTATTTACCTGTGATTTTCGCTCAGCTCCACCTCCAGAACTCAGATCTGCATGCTCAGGAGCAGTGATGGTAAGTGGAGACACTCTGTTAAAAATTCACCAAGACAATAAGGCACAGTGACCTTTTTTTAGGATTCCATGAATAAAATATCAAACAAAAAGTGAAAAGACAAATTCAGGACAATCTTCTGATTTGATATCCCAGTGCTGTGGCATTCTGAGCACCTCAGGCCCCCACAGGGTCAGTTTCTTAAGGAAACAGTGATAACTAGTGGAAGTTATGGTAGAGCCCACTGTGGAGGGTTTCCAGGTACATACAGACTGCCTAGGTAAATGTGAATTTCAAGTAAACACCAATTAACTTTTTAGTATAAATCTCACACGACATTTGGTCATACCTAGACTAAAGTTTATTTGTTATTTATCCTAAAATTTACATTTATCTGTGCCCTAATATTTTATGTGTAAATGTAGTAGCTCTGCCATAAGGGAGAATCAATGATGGTTGAAAGAAGTTAGTGTCCAGTAGGGCTCAACTATGCCTGGAGCACGAGGTCCCAATGTGACACTTAGGCAGTTGGCACCATCCCTTTCTGGACAAAAGACAATGCATTGAGAAGAGAAAACTTTTGGGCCCTGTCATATGTTTGTATCCTGAATCATTCATTATTCTGGGAGGCATGATAGCCATCTAGAGGCTGTGGAACATAAGCAGGAGGAGAAAAAGCCAAGATACTAAGGATGAAGAAAATAACAATTGGGAGGAACCCAGGTCCCAAGGACAATGTTAAGCTCCATGCAAGGATGTAGTCATTGTTCTCTGAATCTACACTCTGGTTTATCCCCATTCATCACCAAATTGTCCCCATTGTGAAGCATTTAATGTTTTTATTGCTAAAGCCATGCTCAGCTACTCTACTACTTACAACTGAAAGCTCTCAACTGTTAGAGAAGCTGCCATGAGCTCATGTAAGACACCCTACCAACTTCTGGAAATGTTAAGGGAAACTTGAAGACACTACAGTCCTAAGACACTGGATCGTGGAGTGAGCCAACTGAACATTGGCCCTACTTAGAAACCATCTCGAGCTGTTGAGCTTAGATGTGAGGAAGCACTCAACCTCCATCTGGATTTCAGTACCCAGACTTCAGAGACCTTCTTTCACACTTAAGCCCACACTGCAATATTCAATGCATGTATTTTTATTGACTATTTAGAGGATTTAGTTGATTAAAGGACCATACCTACCTCACTAGCTATGGAAGAGCTTAAGAGTGGCATGGTGAAAGAACACTGTGGTTTAGGAGAGAACAAAAGGTCAGAGACCCTGCTGCATGTCAACAGCATAGCAGATTTGGTTGGTAAGGCTAGGGTCACCCAAAAGCCACTGCTAAGGCCTTGTCTGGGAGAAGTATATACTAGACACACTGCTGAATTGGGGTCAGTCCAGCAGACCACTGGGAGCTACTGCAGTCCTTAAATAATATAGGAACACAAAGATAGAAATAGCACAAAAATTTTATTAACCAACACACCCTTTACAGAATATTTAAATTAAAATAAAGATATTGAAGTCAGCGATTCATTAGGAAGCTCTTACAGTAATAGAGGAATGGATAAGGGCCATACTAGAAACACAGCAAAGAAAAAATTGAATTCTATAAATAGTTCAATTGAAGAATTGACAGAAGGCAAGGGAAGAGGAATGCTAAAGTCTGCATGATGTCCACCTCTCTCCACATATTGACCCACATAGTCCTTGTGGGTTACACTGGTTTACTCATCACTGGAGGACCCAAACTCTAAATATCTACTGACATCATAGGGTGAAAAATGTGCTTGTAGCAGTATGCACAGGAAAGCCATAGGAATGTTCACAAAGAAGCACCAGTCTGAAGAAAGTCTTGGCCTTCAATTGAAAATTGAAACAGAAAGTTTAACAGAAAAGTCATGGAAAAAAATCCCAGAAAATGAGTGGCATGCATGTTGGCACTTCTTTGGCAAAATCTTTAATGTGATGTCTTCTAGAGAATTCATCAGGAAGCTCTTTGATGATGAGATAATTGTGGGGTGGGGGCTGCCATTTTTGGTGCCTTTAATTAATTCCATGTAGTTAATTGCACATTTGACCCTTTGGAGAACCTACAGCTTACAGCTCAATGTGGGGACATCTCTGGAGAGTCACTACAATGGGGATTCCTGTGGAGAGTAATACATTGTGATGTGGTGATGCGAGAATATGGAACAGTATTCAAGTTCTTCCAAGTTCCGCATTTCTAGATCCTTCCCAGGCTTCTCCAGGGCTAACTCACTGTCAGCCCACTCTACATATGCCTGTTCTCCTGCCAATGCCAGGTGTTGCATATATTCAACTTTCTCTTGACGCTGACTGTGATCTGGGTTACATGGGAACAGAAAATAAATCCTTCCCCTTGGTTTCCTTTCTGAAGAGCAGAGACATACTTCTTATAACTCTCTGGACCCATTGGGTCATGATGGCAGGCCCTACATAAGTTCTCCTAACCTTCCAATGCTCAAGACAATGGTGACTTCCTTGTTTGCTTTCTTCAGAGCCCTGGGACATAAGAAGATTCAGAAAAGTATGACACTGACAGGGTTCATCTCAGTCTCAGTGAGCAAATGCTCAAGTTCTGGAGGAATGGGCTGCGTGCCAGTGTGATCCTCACAACATCTCCTCACCCATCTGTTAGAACCTTGTTCTGTGGCGCTTGGAGAGAGCCTGTGATGACTCATCTTCTACAGTTTGTTCAAGAAATGAGCTCAGGTTTCTAAGTCTCTACTCAGGTTCTGCTGCCATCTCCAACCTCTCCCAAGAATCACAAAAAATAACATTTGCTTTATATTTCTGGATCTTCAAAGAATTCTTAAGAAATGTGTCCAAAGGCTTAGATGAGCTTAGATGCACAGGAGCCTTCAGACCTGCCTTTTGGTCTGACTTGTGCCTCTACCACCCATTGTGTGCCCTGGAAGAAAGCACTATTTTTCTGAGTCTCAGTTTCCCCATTTGTTAAAGAGTTGTACCCTACATTAGTTGTTCAGATTGCTAGATATATGCATGAAAAATTAGAAAATGAAACAAACAGAGAAAAGTTGTAAGAAATTCAAATGAGAGAGAAAAAGGGAAAAAAATGAAAAATGAAGACAAGAAAACAAAAAAATTAAGCATTTACTGCTCTCTAACACTATGCAATACAACGAACACTGTCGAATTCGTATCATTTTGTTTAGTGAAGTTCTGTTTCATTTCTAATTTTTATATTACTGCTCTATATTCACTTTCAAAAATAAAAAATTATTTTAAAAATAAAGTCTTTTTATTTCTGTTATATACATATATATGTATATAACAGTCTTTTTATTACATATATATGACATATATATATATATTTTATATTTATGACACAGACGATATAATATGATAGAAGTATATTATTATCAGGCAGCGGAACAAAATAATTTGTTCAGACACTGGAGCCAAACTGCTGCTTTTATCTTCTAGATCATGATAAAGACAGAGATTGAAAGCTCTGAAATCCTGAAAACTCAAAAAACCAAACATTTTTTCAAACTTATTTGTTACCAAGATCAATGTGAAAGATTTGATGGCTTCTTAAGAATTCTACCACAGCAATTAACCACTAAGAAGAATATATGCAGTGTATTATTTGTTGAAACTGTACTTTCGATTTGATTTGAAACTGTCTCATTGCTATATGTTTATCAATAAAACTTTGAAAAAAAAAAAAAAAAAAAAGAATTCTACCACCCTGCCTCAGATCCCTAGCTTTGCCCACTATGGGCGACATGGCTGATGTCCCACATGCGTGGGTACATTTCTTCCTCCTTTAGAGCCACAGGTGTCTTTCTGGACCTTACTTTCTCATTTAAAAGGGCCACGCTGGGCTGGGGAGATCGCTCAGTGGTCTAAGCGCCTGCCGGGCAAGCACAAGGTCCCAAATTTGATCACCACGTGCTATGCTGGTCCCAGAACCCTGGATGAGCTGTGCTGTCCCAAAACAGGGTGTGGTGGCACATGTCCGTAATCCTAGCCCTGGGGAGGCTGAGACAGGAGGATCACTAAGAGTCTGAGCTGTATAGTGAGACCCTGTATTCATTAAAAAAGAAATTATATATATATATATATGTGTGTGTGTGTGTGTGTGTGTGTGTGTCTGTGTCTGTGTCTGTGTAAAAAGCCCATTACACAGCCTACATGACAGCATGCTTTCTTGTTCCCTCAAATCCTATCTCCTGCAATGCTGCCTTATAGCTGTCATGCTAGTGGGGTGGAGCCACACTCCAAGTGCTCCTAAGCAGTCAGGCAATTGACCCAAATCTTTTAATTTGGGGGGTTACCAGGGATTGAACTCAGGACCCTGTGCTTGCCAGATAAGTGCTTATTCTACTGAGCTCTCTCCCTGCCTCACAATCAGGCAGTTGAAAAAGAGCACCCAGCCCCTCTCCAGCTCTGAAAATGGTATGTTCAGGAGACCAAATAAGAACTATTCTGGGACTCTGTACCTCCCCAAATTTGATCTTTTTTATTGACTACCCTGACCATAGGAAGGTGCCCTGGACAAGCTCAGATATGACTGGAACAGTGTAAAGTCCAAGGAGGTCCAACCTGCAAATTAGGGGATCATTGGCAAGGATGCCACGGATTGGTGAATTCAGAGAGCAGGCAGCACAGTGACTGATTCCAGAATTCGACTTGTGGACAGAGGGGCCCTGGAAGACCGATGTAAGTGCAGGAGAATACCGGGGAAGGACCAGTTTTAGGGCAGGACTCCAGTCCAGGAGGGAGACTGGAATGAGGGAGGCTGACGTGGAGAGGGGAAACAGCACAGAACCCTGGTGTTACAAATCGAGGCCAGAAGCAGGGAGGAAGCATCATGGTTCTTAGATTGTGGGCAACCAGGATTCTTCCCTGGAGCACAAAGCGTTGCCATGCTAGAGAGACAGTAGATCTCACCCGGTCTGTCTTAGAAGCAGGGTAACCGATCAAAACCACTCGTGTCCCAGAGTTTCAGTAAGATGCAAGCAGATGATGCGGGCAGGTGGGGGCTATGGGGAAAGTTGTCCAGGGTCAGTTCAGTCGGCTGTGCTTTTGCTCTCTATTGTTTCCCAGTGTTTCCACCTGGAACTCAAACAGGAATTTCAAACAAAAACAGCCATCGAGTGAGCTTGAAGCCTAAAGCTGCACACTAAGCTTGGTGAAGCTGAAAACCTAAAGATGTCTAAATCCTTGCTGGCAGAAGGAATCACAAGACTACCCCTGACTGTTACTGCTGCTTCTCACATGAGAAAGATAAAACTCCTTTGGTTAATCGATTATAGCAGTATTCTCGTTTTATAAGCTCGGATCTAATCGTAACAGGCACACATGTCTACCTTTATAGTATTATTGCAAGGATTCAAAGTGTTTGGAGACTCAGGGGGTTGAATCCAGCCAGCAGGTGTAGCTGAACTCTTGGATGCCTCCTTTGGAGACCTTGCCCCATCTTAAGCCTCTGTGGGTGGTGGAGACTTAAGCCACTGATACAATTCCTGTTGCAACCTGATTAACTCCGGGACTTAGTGGGGATGACAGTAATCCTGGTGTAACAATGGTGATGTGCCACTAAATCCAGCTGCAAGGAAGCAGTTTAGAAAAAACAAGATAAGTGAGTCAGAGGATGACTTAATGGTTCTCTGAAAATCCATCTGTACTCCTGGAAAAATTCCTGTTTCTGTCCTACTAGTGGTGAAGTATAGCCCACCTTCTTTACTACATTCCAAGTATGCACTTTATTCATTGATTTTTTATTCAACCATTCATCCACTAAATGCTTTATGTTTGCCTGTAATGTGTCAGGCACTGTATTAGATGACAGAGAAACAAAGATAGATCAAATGCAGCCCTTAGATGGAAACACCTTTTGTGGGCCTCACATCTTTTAGGAGGTAGAGATCAAAAGATGATGAGTCTATCTGAGTTTAGTATGAAGGAGAGAAAACTCTTTGAATATTGCATTTCTGTCCTTTTACACCCTCTTATTCTGCAGAAATAATATAAATCAGATTTTGGGAAGATGGGGGTAATTTTCAATCCAGAATGAGATGGAAAGTTACTGGTATGCTCAGAAATAAGCTTACCTAATTATGGGCTGAGGTCAGATACACTATAGAGGGTTCTTAATTTCTAGCATTTCCTTGGACTGTCAGTAATCTATCATTTGTCCTGTAAAATATGCTGTCTTCTTAAGTGGAAAAATACCCAGATGGTGGAAATTTTATATTATTTACCAACAGGAAGTGAGACCTCCTGCAATACTTCCTGGCCAGCCGGCCTAGACGTTTACTCAGCTCACCATTTTGACTACTTCTAATTGATTTCAGGATATGCAGTACAGGCCATGCTTTGGGGTTCAGGGGCCCGCCTAGGAACACCTGGTCTTGAGTCCTAACTGCTACTTACCAGCTTGGGAGAAGTTGCTCACTCCTTGACGTCTGTGAGTCTCATATTCATCAGTAAACTGGAAGCAATCATTTTTACCACATAGAATAAGGAAGATTAAAAATAACATACAGTGCAGAGGATGTTCAGGGTTGCTGCGGAGTTAGAGCTAAAACAGGTTAATTGTGAGGAAAATGAAGTGAGGACTGTAGAAGGGGAAGAGAAATCTGCTCTTGGAGGGCAGAACTCTTCATGTCATGTCTATCCTGACTTGGTCTCATCTCCAACCGGCCCCAGAGGTAGTTTAGACTACCTTTCTCTGTTATTCTACTCTCTTCACCTGCAAGCTGATGAAGGCACGGAGGGCTGCAGTTATTTAGCCAGAAATCTGAATCTCAATGCCATGGAATGAGCAGAGCTGCAGGCGGGCAGGGGAGCAGCTCTGGAGGATCCTCAGAATGAGAGTGAAGAGAGAATGCAGCCGGCATTTCATGAGCATGGAGCCTCATGGCCTAATTACCACCTCGTAAAGGTTCACCTCTGTGTTGCACACTGGAGACAAGCTTCTACTGCATGAACCCTCAGGAACAAAGCACAACTAAACCATAGCCAAACTGCCAGGAGCCTAATGTACCTCCCTTCAAACACCCAGGTTAATACAGGGCTTGGAAGATCTACCAAAATCTTGATACAGTTCATAGCAAAAGGGCAAATTCACTAAAATAAGTGAGACTGTGGTTGCTGCAAGCAGCAAGAACAGAAAGGGTAAACTGGAAATCATATTTAAGTCCCTTGTCTTTTATGGTCCCATATTTCAAATAACACACTGAGATGTCATGAGAATGTCTTGGTGCAAGGATGGAGCAGGGAGCAGAGGTCACCCAAAGTTGCTCGTGCTCCTTAAATAAAATTAATAGAGGAAAGGAGATGCATCCAGTAATGGTCATAAGTCGGCGTAAATAATGATACAGGGGTTTAGTACAGCATGTGGATTTGCTTCTACAAATCGATCCGCACCAGCTTGATTTTTGGCTGAGAAAATATTTAAGTACAATAATATGGAACATGGAGCCCAAGTGTGTGGCACCCCTCTGCCTAAGGAGAGACCTGGGCTGCCTGCCTGAGGCCACCAGGGGCAATACCTGCATTCTCCTCCACAAAGCTTCTCAGTATGACACACTCGGCTTTCCTCTAAACACAATGGTTTCAAAGCAGTATTCTGCAAGAGTTAAACTATTATATTCCCCTCACATACATAATACTCTACCCTTTTCCCGAATCCCCAAAAGCACCATCCTATTATGGCGCCACGTGTAGGCTTGACATAAGATTTTGTCATCTGTATAAGATCCAGATGTGAGTGAAGCTCCTCATGTATAGTCCCCTGGGTGCTGTCATTCAGGGCGGCTCTCCTCTACCCAGAATCTTGAATGAAAAAATGAGTTAACCCTAACCCTACACTCAACAATTTTTTTTTTTGGGGGGGGAAACCGGGGATTGAACTCAGGCCCTTAGATAAAAGTGACTCCAGAGGAAGGATACTGGTGATGGCCACTCCCATTCAAAAGGAGAAGGAAGATCAGCACAAGGAAGTCCTTGTTCCATAACAATGTAAGGGATGGCCTCTAGCATAATCTCTTATTCACTTTTAGAAGTAGACAAGACTGAGGCAGAATTCAATTTAGTTTTTCCCCTGCCTGCAATATTTATATAGAAGCAGCCTTGCCTAAATTACCCAATTCCTCACTCCTTCTCCTGCTCTGTCAGAACTTCACAAACATATAGCAGATAAGGAGGAGCTAGGACCCATTTAGGGCAATAAGATATAGACTATTTGCCCATGCTTAGCCATAAATCCCTCTGCCCAAGACCTCGAACCTATAGGATATAGGGGCATCACATTCCTGCCATGACCCCACACCTATAGGATACAGGGGCAATACATTCCTGCCTGGTTGCCATAGCAACAAAGTAACTATAAAAGCAGGTAGGGAGCAAGGAACTGGGCCTTTTGTGTTTTCCCAGATGGAAAACATGGGTCGCTGGCTAACTAATAAAGGTTCTGTAATTTCTTTTAATTTGGTCTCCTGTGGGTAATATATCTAATCCCAGCTGTTACAGTAATTTTGAATTCCACCTGGACATAGGTTCTGAGGATCTCCTCTTAAAGGGAGTACTTCTTGGTTAGGTCCAGTTCTGCTCTCTCATTTGTCACTGACTTTTTGGCCACATGCTAGCCACCTGCTAGGGCTTTGTGACTGTATTCCAGAGACCAGCCTAAGAAGCAGTCATTCAGTCAGCCTGAGTATCACAAGTTTTTGTTTTAAGTCACTAGGAATATGGCTGCTTGTTTCACAGCAAACATAACTGATGCAGAAATTGGTGACAGAAAACAGGGCAATGTCTTCACAAAACCATAAGATATGTGCACTGGATTGGGGCCAGAGAGTAGGTAGAGTCTGGAGGAGTTACAAGGGGGACAGTCATGGGGTTGGAAAAGTGGTGAAGTGCTCACCATTGGAACCTGGCCAACCAAGACACATTATGTGTAGCCCAATTGTTTGGCAGCACTGTTGCCTAAAGTAGCCGGAGAGAACAAAAATACATCAACAAATGTATAGGTCTGTCTAAGAGATGTTTAAAAAATGTTGAAAGTGGGGCTGGGGAGATGGCTCAGTGGAATAAGCGCTTCCCTGGCAAGCGCAAGGGCCTGAGTTCAATCCCTGATTCCGCAAAAAAAAAAAAAAAAAATCCTTTCCTTCCTTGGGGGCCTGCCCCTTAGCTCAGTTCTTTAAGTGGCTGCTTCAACAAAGCTCTCAGACTCAGGTTGCTGTGGTTCGAGCCCCACAACTCAAGCCAGAAAAACCTGCCCTGAAAGCATTCGGAGCAAAAAAAAAAATCCTAAAAAAAAAAAAAAATGTTGAAAGTAAAAATTGGCTTCTTTTAACTATGTACGATAAAGCATAGGAAAACAGAAATGAGCCAAAGAAGAAACTGTTCCTTTTTAAAAGCAGGATTAAAAGGAAATGTTTCCATCCATGGACTTACTAGGTTAAAACCAAAACTGTTCTCTATGAAGTAAAAGATTATGAAAGCAAGAAATAATCTCAAGGTAAAGATTAAACCCAAAGCACTGACTATAAAACAGGGTTTCAGAGTTAACAAACAAATCAAAGATACATGATCTTGATTTGTGATGTGCAACCTTTTTTAGACCTCAGAAAGATATAAAATCTTGAGAACATTTCTCCATAACATTTTAACTTGTTCTTTAAAAAAAAAAAAAAGAACCTGCCATCCAGAAGAACCTGTCATACAGAATCACATGGATATGATTTATTTAATAACGTGAATCTATAAATTGATCATCAAAAACATGCAAAATGATAAAAGGTATTTCTTTGGTAAGGCACCACAAGTTGAGACCAAAAGAGACAGGGCAACAGAAAATCAACTTTGTTTAGGTAGATGCGAAGGCAAGAAATCTATTCAGTTCTAAACATGAACTTTATTTATTGGAAATGAAAGCAGTTCTTGGGAGAGAGAGCCAAGATCTATGAAGCAGAGCAGAGCCCAAAGCCACTAAGTGGAATAAATGAAGGTGCAGAATTAAGTGAGATGTGAAAGAGTGGACAGGACCTGACCAAGAAGCACCCCTTTCAGGAGGAGACCCAGAGAACCTGTGTCGAGGTGGAATTCAAAATTACTATGGAATGAGGATCGCCTCGTGCTGACCTTCCCTCTCACTTTGAATGGGAGTGGTCATTACTGTGACCCTTTTATCTTGGGCGTAGGAAGAGGCAGATAACTCACTTTTTTATTCAGGATTTTGGGTGGAGGGAGCCACCCTGAATGACAGCACTCAGGGGAACATGAGGAACTTCATTCACATCTGGATATGATTTAGATCACAAAATCTTATTTCAGGCCCACACCTGGTGCCATAATAAGATGATGTTTTTGAGGATTTGGGAAAAGGATAGAATATTGTGTATGTGGGAGGAATATAATAATTTAGCTCTCTCAGAATATTGCCTTGAAATCCTTGCGTTTAGAGGAAAGCCCAGCACATCACATGAAAAAGCTTTGTGTAGAATACAGGTATTGCCTCTGATGGCCTCAGCCAGCCAGCTGATGAAATGCAGTTATGGAACTGAGCTTGCCTAAGACTATAACAAGCATTTATTCAGTATGTAAAATCGTGAGAAATAATAAATTACTTTTTGAGTGACTAAATTTGGGGGAGATTTGTTCTATAGAAATGGGTGTCTAATGTAGTGATGACCTGCAGCTGGAGCGTTCTAGATCCACAGAAAAGCCTTCAAGCAGGCGATCTTGTTGAGAGGTTACAGTAGGCTTTTCTTTCCTTTCCTATCAACAGTTCTTCCCCTTGCATCTCAGGGTAGCATCAACAAATTGATACAGGGATGCTTGATAAAAAATAAAGCTCAAACTGTCATACCAAAAAAAAAAAAAAATTTTTTTTTTCTAATAGTGTTTGTGGACAGGATATCATGTCTGCATCTTGTACTATGAATAACCACTAAGGAGACAACAATGTGCAATGTATTAATTATTGAATGTGTCCTACTAATCAGGTGTTTTTTTTTTTTTTTTTTTTTTTTATGGAACAGGGGATTGAACTCAGACTCTTGCACTTGCCAGGGAAGTGCTTATTCTACTGAGCCATCTCCCCAGGCCCCAACTAATCGGTTTTGAGACTGTCTCATTGTTCTTTGTTTCTCAATAAAATTAAATAAATAAAGCTCAGAGTAAAGTACCCTAGAGAGAAAACTTGGATTCCTCTTACTCTGTAATTATGTCTAGATGGATGCAGTTATGGGACAATGTCCTTAAGAGATATTTATCAAGTACTTGTAAGGAGTGTCAAGATAAACTAAGAGGAAGAAATCTTACACCTAATTTCTAAAAAAGATGGGAAGTTGGACACCTAAATGACACAAACAATATTATTTTCAAAGTATGTAAATTGCAGAAATACTACAGACATGTTCTTTCTCTTCTGTTTTCTGGAAGAGTTGTATATGATTGACATGAATTCTTTTGAATATTTGGTAGAATTCTCTAGTGAAATAGACTGACTATAGAAATTCCTCTGGGGGGAAGTTTTGAGATGCTTAATTTAATGTTCTTAAGAGCCTTCAAGTTATTGTTAATGTTCTTAAGAGCGTTTTCATTTTACATGAGTTATGGCAACTTTTTTATGTTAAGAAATTGGTTCGTTTCAGGTAAATTGTCCAATTGGTGTGTAGAGTTGTTCAGTACATTCCTGTTTTATCATTTTTAATGTCTTCAAGGTCTGTAACAATATCCTCTTCTTTATTTATGGTATGAATAATTTATATGTTGTCTTTTTTTCAGTCTTTCTAGAGTTTGTCAGTTTCATTGATCTTTTCAAAGCACCAATTTTTTGATTCACTGATTTTTCTTTACCATTTTTGTGTTTTCAATTTTATTGATTTCTGTTTTATTATCTTCTTTCTGATTGCTTTGGAATTACTTAGTCTTATTTTACAGTTATTTGAAGCTTTTTATTTTGAAGAAAAATACTATTTCAGTCAACATATGAGTCTTACTAAACACAATATTATTAGATATTATTTAATATCTAAAGCAATTATGATGATCTAATAAAAAACTATATACTTTCACATAGTACATAAAACAGATTTTTCCAGTATCCATAAGCCACATGAGTATATCTGAAAATAATCATAATACTTACAAAAGATTTTAAAAAGTCAACCATAATAACTGATATCAGTAACTATATCATGAGCTTCCAGTGTGCTGGGATATGTCAGCTAGGATGGCTTATATCAGTAACATGAAAGAACCTCAATGTTTTTTCCTGCTGCTCTAAAAATTTCCCCTAAGCAGTAACCCAGCAGTGGAAAATTCCCAGAGTGAAGGTTCAGAGAGGAAGTGTGGTAATCGTGTTCTAGTCACTAGATTTATCCTTCAGCGGTGTATATCCAGTAATAAATTGCTCTTGGAACCATAAATAATCTGTGTATGAAAACACTCAGACTAGTTGCCCAGTTGCATAAAGAAAAAAAATGTGTTCCAAAAGAAACAATTGAAATTTTCTCCTAATATTTGTAATTGTGTTCATTTGCAAAAGCTTATTACCCTTTAAAGAAACAAACAAGAATCCTTGTGGTTGAATTTGAAAATTATGCAATTATGCTTTGGAAATGTATAAGTCCAAGAGAAACCTGGCACCTGGCATGATGAAATGATTTACTTGGGTCTCAGCAGAACCTGAGCTCTGACTGCCCAATCCTCTCCTAACAAGTAGCCAACAAATGCTTACTGATTTTTATAGTATGCCAGGAACTGCTCCAGGCACTAAGATGCAAAATTAAAAAGCAAAAACAAAGAAACTCTGGGCCCCATAGAGCTAGCAGAAGAAGAGACTTGACAGCCAATGACTGAATTCACAAAGTAAAATTAAGTGTATTAAGTGTTGGTAGAGAAAAAGGTAGAGAAAGAGCTATGGAAAGTGCTGGCAGAGGTGTATTTTAATTGAGATCATCAGCACATCCATTTTGAAAAGACATGAAGGAGACAAAGAGGTTCAGCCTGGTATGTGTGGGGAGAATGTATGGGAAACAGAAGACAGAGAACTAAACCAACACAAAGGCATTTAACCAAGAATTGGCCAAGAATCATTTCTAAGAGGCATCTGGAATAGTTGAAGAACCAAAGTCATCCATCACACTTTCTGAAAGATACCCTCTAAAGTCACAGAAACACAGACTCTTAGAGTTGGGAGCGCCTAGAATCATGTGTACTTCAACTTCTTAGCTGAAGTCAGAATGTTCAGTGCAGTGGCCCAGATCCACATCTGTCCAGGTTTTGCATGAGCAAGAACTCACTGGTTTCCAAAGCAGCTCTTTTTTTTTTTCTCTTTTTGATCATCTTTAAAAAAAGAATGGTTAAAAAGTCTTGTCTTCTATTGAGTTGCAGTTTGCCTCCTGTAGCTTCACCCTGTGATTTCATCTCTACCCTCAGGGGCAACACAGGATACCTTCTTTCAACTAATATGAATTATTCCTTTGGCCAAGGACAACTCTGAGGCAGTCTGACACAGAGACAAGACCAGGGCTTTGAAGTCAGACAGGACTGGGTTCATGTCCACGTTCCAGCTGCATGGCCTTGGACAAGTGATATGACTCCTCATGCTTTGCAGAAAAATAAGGAAAATGATTTCATCCAAGAGGTCTGTTGGGGACATTAAAACTATATATATATATATATATATATATATATATATATATATATATTCCCCAAATGACAGTTTTATGTATATTTTAATCTATACAATTTTTGATCTTTCATTTATTCATATTCTATCTTCACCGCTAAAAGGTATAAAGTCTATGGTGCCGTACAGAGTCTACAACCCTGCAAGGAAGCTAATTTGGGATCAGAAAGTCCTGCCCTCTTTCTATCTTAGGTCTTAATAGAATGGCTATCTGAAAGAGGAAAATTAAACGACTTGTCCAAAGCAGATAATCTGTGATGGGAACCATGTTTGCTGGGTACTTGGTACAGGAATTCTAAAATGAGAGGCCAAAAACCAATGAAGAATACAAAAGCCTCATGGAGCCAACAATGGAGTCAGTTAACTCTACTACTGACACATACTCAGAGTTTCCTAGAGGAAGGCACAGGCAGCACAGCTGGACACCCCCAAATGCAGGCCGTGTGTCAGAAGGACGGGATATCTACCTAGAAACCCAGAGCAATGCCCTCTAGACTGGAGGCTCCTGGGGCCACCCTACTGCCTGACTTCTTCCAAGAATGTGGCATAAAGACCACTGAGCCACTTCTGCATGTAACAGAAGTAGTTACCCTGCACTAGGCAGAACTTTTGAGCTGAACTCTGAGCATATAATTCCCAACGCAGTGCAGCTTTGGTTAAATTTTCCTGCTAAACATGTACTAATAAAAATTTTAAAAAATCATCCCACTAACAAGTAGCCAACACAGTAAGAATAGAAAGAGTAACAATCATGCTCCCATTATCTTCTCTCTGAACTGTTGGTAATCATTAAGCTCTTCTTTTCATTGGTAAAGTTTTTGAAATCAATAATGTAAGGCTAGATTTAGGCATGAGTAAATTAGCCCATGGAAAACTTATTGGTATAAACAAGCATGGAAAACACTAGTAATGCTTAGGTATCTTTTTTGAAAGATAATATTAGCTTTTAAAAATGATTCCAGGTGGGGCCGGGGAGATGGCTCAGTGGAATAAGTGCTTCCCTGGCAAGCGCAAAGGACTGAGTTCAATCCCCGGTTCCACCAAAAAAATAAATAAATAAATAAAAATGATTCCAGGACTTTCCAGATAGTGTGTATTAATTGGAAGGTCACCAAGTAGTGGTGTAAAAATAATAGTCTCATTCTAATTAGTATTTTCTATATATATATATATATATATTCTGACTAGCCCCCTAGATCAGCCCAGCAACTTGAAAACTGATTTCAAAGCAACTTTGAAAATTTAGACTAACCCTATAGTTGTATTAGTCCCTTTTAACTGAAACATGATCCTTCTCTGATGTGTATTCTTTGAAGTATGAGCATTGTTGTTGTTATTATTATTATTATCATCAATTTTCAACCAGCTCAATATTCCCTTGAAGTTTCTCCTTGCTTTTCCTCCTGCCTGGCCTTTGAGCTGCTAGAGATCCTTCCTGGGACCATTCCTAGCTGTCTTGCTCTAAAAAAAGGAAGGAAGAAGCCTCAAGGCACTTGGCTGAATGCCGGTGACAGGGACATTCTGCTGCAGACTTGTGGCTGGTCCAGCCTCCGTGTCCTTGTGTTCTGCTAGCTCTAAAGTCTGATGCAGTTGCCATGTGCCTCTGCACAGATTTGGGTGTGGACACAGAATGCTCCTCCGTAAAAAGTTCTTCTCCCCTTCAGCCCAGGAACCTAGTTTCTGATCACCCCAGGACTCTGACCCTTCATCAGGCCACGTGAGTCTGGGGCACAAGCCAGCTTCTACATCCTGCCAACTTTCAGAACTCCTGCTGGGCCTTGGATGGCCTTTGCCACACACACCCCACAGTGGGAGCCTGGGCTGTGTCCAGACACTTTTCTCATATCTCAGCTGTACTTCCTGACAGCGATCACCCCTAAGACTAACCAGCCTTCCAGAGGGCTCCAGATAAGCAGCCAGCCTAAGCTTCCAGGATGAGTCCCGCGAAGCCACTTGATGGATTTTTTTCAGTCCCTAATTAGAGGTTGTTGGGTGCAATCCTCCCCCTCTTCCCTGTCACTGGATGGTTTTACAAACTCTCACCTCTCCCAACCTCTTTTTATAAATCCTAGTGCACAAAATTGAAAATCAGAGATTTTTGATTTGCTGCAATCAGTGTTGTCCAGCACCAAGCAAGGTCTCTACAGAGTCTGGCCATCTCCAGCTCAACTCTTCATTCTTGGAAATCATGGTAAGATGGAGGAAACAGCATGGAATCTTGACTGCCATATGTAAATACATCATGTGTCTTTCCCTTTGCCTTCCACAAACCTTGACTCGTCAAGGGATAGATTTCTACACTGCTCATCTTAGTTATGGACTCAAAAAAAAAATACCTACTGTATCTGAACAGATCATAGATATAATCTAGTCTGATTCTTTTAAGTCATAGATAAGGGAATTAAAATCTACATTCAAGCAAATACAAAAATTTTATTTTCCTCTTTAGATTTCCTTGTTCCAAAAATTCTGGAGCCCTTTAAATTAGAAAAAGGCATCAATGCCTGCCATTTCAGTACAATCTACAAATACAGAATAATCAGAATCACAGGCTGAATGAGCTATGACATATTATACATGCAGTGTACATGAATGGTTTATTTCCAAGTTCCTGTGGAAAAAAAACTTCTTAAAGATAAAAAATTTTCTTACTGTTACATTTCAATTTGAGGAAAATCTTAATTTATGTGTTGAAATAGTGTAAGTCAAAAGGGCATTTAGTACATTTAAGCTGCAGCACATTATAGTTCAGCAAAACAGTATACTGTAGAATATATTGGTTGTTTCTTCTCAGGACTATTCAGCTGACTGAGACATACAGATCACTGTCATTGCTTAGCATCCCAAGAAAATATTGTATCATGTATTGAAAGGCTGGAAAGATATCGAAGTTAAAGTTCAATTCCCACTAACTGTGTATAGTTTTCTAAACATCCTAAAGAAAAAACAAAAGGAAAGCATTCAACTAGATCATCTGTGTCTGAAAAATCAGACACAGCATCTTTGTTGTCCTTCTTGTTGGCGAGGCCTAGAAAAGGGAGATGTGGTTTATTAGCAAAGGGGCAGGATGATTTACTCTGTGTCAATGTGGCAGAGTGACAGTATAGATATATATGCATTCTGCGATTTTATTTTTCTGGAGAACCCTTCTTGACACTGGGGAAACAAGTGTGACTCAGTGACTCAGATGCCCCTGAAAATTGTCTAAAACAGAGGTGGCAAACCTACGGCATGGGTGATATTTGGTATCACCAAAAGCTCTAAAAAGTTTCCTACCACTGGCCTAAAGAATGGCTCAGCCACATCTTTTATCTGCCCCTAGAGAGACAGGCCTTCCCCCACCAGGCCAGCAACAAGAGATCCAAGGCACCATGACAGACTGCTCCTAGCTAGGTACCATAGGTGCTATAAGACTCCCAAGGACCCCTGGAGCCCTTGCGAACAGAGCTTTCCCTCCCAAACCACTAACTCTGGGAAGGAAAAGCTGGAGGACATAGTGATAAGTTCAAGATGAGATGTGTTTTATTGGCTGTGCTTTCCTTGATATCCTCTGCACCTCCTCCTAGTTTTATTTATTTATATATTTACTTATTTATTTTTCACCTACTGCTTCCTCCTGTACCTTGAACCCAGGAAAATAACCACAGGACACAGCCTTCTGTTCTTTCTCCTCTTGTAATCTCCCCTCTCCTTTCAGTTCCCCTTTCAAATCTTTCTCATGATAGAATTATCATCAACTTCATACTAATAACTCTATTATATTTTCTATTGTGATCTGTCACTCCTGAAAGGGAGAGTACTATACCTTTGAAATTCTCTTTGATTTTAGCTTATTTAAAAGTGAGATGAATCACTCTGTCCACTTAAATGTGTTCCCCTACCGATTTTTCTCTCTGTAGATAAAACAGCTCTACCAGTGAGTGGGAGCTATCAAAGCCATGTTCACATCCAGATATCCTGACATCCTGCTCAAAGAGCAGTCCAAGGTTGTACAAAGGAGTAGCCCTGGCCTGCCACGTGTCGTGCTTCTTCTGTAAGGGTGAAATCAACTGAGACAGCAGGGATCTACCATTTTCTTTTTTCTTAGCTAAGTTAAAGCTGAGTTTCTGGGATTTACCTCTTTGAAGAAAACATTATTTTTAAGTTTTATTGGATTTTTAATGATAAAAAAGTCATTTTTATTCCTTTAAGCATATATTTTCAAAATTTAGAACAGTGCTGGAAACAGTAAATATGTAAATATTTACCCTATGGTTAAGAAACTATTTGATAATATATCTAAAAATACATCTGACATAATTCTTTGAAGAGAAGCCAGAGGTGTTCATTATAGATCAATAAAAAATTAAAAGCAGTGTTTAAACAACAGAATAATTTGGTAAATTATGCTTAAGAAATTGTCTATTTCAGGGCTGGGGAGATATATCAGTGGTATAAGCATCCACCTAGCAAGTTCAAGGCCCTGAGGTCGATCCCTGGTACTGAAAAAATGTCTATTTCATTAGACATGATGTGACTATTAGAAAACATCATTACAAAAATTTATGCACAAACTAATACACAGAAAAAAATCAGAATATAAATTGCATTTCTTTTATGATCTTGGCTATGTTAAAATGAGGCATGTATCTTATTAAAACTAGAATAAAATGATAAAAAACAATTTATTTGGGGTGATAGAATATTAATCTCTTTTTAGGTTTCTCTTTTTTTCTTTTATTATTAGTACATGTGTACAGTATGTGTACTAATGTTTACAGTCCTTGTATGGAACTTGTAAATATACATGACATATCTGAATTCTTTTTTTTTTTAGTGGAACCGGGTATTGAAATCAGACCCTTGCACTTGCCAGAGAAGTGCTTATTCTACTGAGCCATCTTCCCAGCCCCTAAAAAATTTTTTTCAAAGAGAATAAAAAAAGAAAAAAATAGAAATGGTTGAATTGCATATTATTGTCTTAAAATTAGTTGTTCAGATACCAGTTATGTGTGCAAAAATGGTAGAATTGGTTAGAAAAAAAAAAAAGAATTAACTGTACTTTTCTTTTTTTTCTTCTGTATTTTAGTACAGAGTATACAGGGTCTCACTATGTAGATCGGACTCATGGTGATCCCCCTGTGTTCAGCCTCTCAAGAGCTGGGATTATAGGTGCATGTCACCATGCCCAGTGTCAATCTCCATCTCAGCTCACCCCGCATGGCATGCTGGGGTTCGAACCCTGGCCACTGTGTTTGCCTAAGCAGGGGCTTTAATGTGATGAGCTATTGGGCTGGCCCTAACTGTTCTTTGTAATACATCAAGAAATCAGCAGTACAATTATCCAAGCTATCCTGTGCACATGCATATATATTTTCCTCTTCTTTCCTTCTTTTCTCCTTTCACTCATCCCAGTTGTTCTTTCCCTTTGAGCAGTTTCTTTCCCTTTCACAGTACCTATTATACCTTTCAGATTTTATTTACCGTTTCAGGTTCTTACACTAGAGAGACAATATGATGTTTACACGTGAGTCTGATTTCTTTCACTTACAAGTGTGGTTTCTAATTGCATCCATTTACCTATAAAAGCCTTGAGTTCCTTGTATTGAGTAATACTCCATCATATAAAAACACCACTTTTGTATCCATTCCTCAGTTAGTGGGCATTTGAGTTGCTTCCAAGATTTAGCAATAACAAATTGTGCTGTTATACACATGGATGCACAGATGACTCAAGTTTGTTTTTCTGTATGGTAGAGTAGTACTGAATTGTGTGTTAATATCATATTTTCTTCATCCATTCATCTGTTGATGGACATATAGGCTGATTCCAAGATTTAAATATTATGAATTGTGCTCGTGTAGGCATGTACATATCACTGTGATGTGATGCCTTAGTTCTTTCAGAAAAATTCTAGAAGGTGAAAACATGGGTCAAAAGGAATTTCTACTTTAGTTTTTTGAGGGATCTCTGTATTGATTTCCACAGTGTTTGTAGTAGTTTACATTCTCACAACAGTGTAGAAGAGTTCTTCCCATCTCTCACAGCCTCACCAGCCAGCTTTTGTTATTGTCCGATTTCTTTAAGATGGTTATTTTTTCTGGAATAAGATGGAATCTAAGTGTTGTGTTAAGTTACACTGTTTTCTTTATTTCAAAATGTAGCATCATACAAGCAAAAGTCTAAAAAAGATTTTTGCCTGTATTCCTGTTAGAAAACATTTTATACCACATAGTCTATACACACATAGACTCAGGTATACAAACATATTCACACAAAGGTCATGTATACAAACTATAATTCATGATAAGATAATTCCAAGATGCACAATTTTTCACATTTTAACATTTCTAAATTGGCATGTGTATTGTAATGGGTGTACCTGTAAGTGTCAGCATTTTATTTCTTTGTTAATGATACATACGCCAATGGTATGTCAGATAATCAATGGTTTAGATTTGATCAAATATGACAGTACAGTTCATAACACCATTACTACACGTGATGTATGATGATATTGTCTCATCTTTCCTGCTTTGTTTTATGTTATTTCTATTTTTTAATGCTTAAAAAACTCATAAAATTTAATTAGGCAATTTAGTAATGCAGAAATTTGCAGGCTATGATCATATTTTTTGTATGGACCATAATTTAAGGTGGTTTTTACATACTTGAATGCTTGAGAAAAAGAAAACTATATTGTGACTTGCAACAATTAAAAACCATTCAAATTTCAGTTGCCCAAATTTTTATTGTAAGCCAGATATTCATTCATTTATATATTGTGTGTAGCTATTTTCTTGTTGGAAGGGGTGATTTGACAGAGACCATATGATCACAAAATATAAAATAATTACTTTTTGCTCCTTTGAAGAAAATTTTTTTAATCTCCTATAGTAGATTCTTTTTTTTTTTTTGGTTGGCGAAGGGTCTACAGGGTGTTCAGGGTCTCACTACTAGATCGGACTCATAATGTTTACAGCCTGTTTACAGCCTCCCAAGAGCTGGGATTACAAGTGTGCGCTACCACGCCCAGTCTCAGTTTCCTTTTCAGCACGTCCCAGGAGCAGGGCTGGCATGGCAGGCCTAGGGATCGAACCCCCAGCCCCTGAACCTGCTTGCAGGCACTTTAATCTGCTAAGCTATTTGGCCAGCTCAATAATAGATTCTTATTCACTGTTTGAAAACATCTCAAGTAGTGCAGGAGCACAGAGATAGATCTGGATGCAAATTGTGGCCCCACTACTGATGCTACCTTTGTATTTGTAAAATGGACACAGTTCCGAAATCATAGTGCTGCTATGAACTTCGTGTGATCATTCATCTAAAATGCTTATGGCAGTGCATGGTGAATGTTAATTTAAGCTATGCTTCTTTCTTTTAACCATTTGTTTAGTGATGATTACTACCACCATGTCAAATGCCACTGTGACATTGAGGGCAATGTCACAACTGGCCTTGCCTTCTTGCCTGCCGGCCGGCCTGCCTACCTCCTTCTTTCCCTCCTTGTTTTTCTTCCTTCATACCTTCCTTCCTTCTTTCTTTTTACTTTGGTGCTGCTTTGGCTCAAACTAGTCTTTGAACATGGTGAGGAAGCTCTCTGTCTCTGAGCTACATTCCCATGTCTGAAGAAGTGGGAAGTTTTTTATATTTCATATTAGGCTTAAAAAATTCAGCCCCCCCCATTTTATTACAAAGAATATCTATCCATGTTTTTTCTTTCAATATAACAGTAATTTTCATTTCAGCCAAAGTAATATTTTTCAATGATTTGCAATTTTCATGTTTTTTAAATTAATTTTAGTGAGAAGCAAATAGCATTGAGACAGTTTCAAAACGGATTAGTAGGTTCATGTTTTATTTACTTAGATTTTTAAATTTCTCTCTATTTTTGTACCAGCAATTGAATTCAGGACTTTCTGGTAGCTAGGCTTGTGCTACTGAGCTATATCCCCAACACCTTAATTTTTTATTTAAAAGAAATTAAAAACTATAGAAAGATATGGAATTTCAAAACATGATAGGAAATTAACAGTGGTTATTATATTGCATATTGTTATCTTCAAAATAGTTGCCCGAATTACCAGATCTAGGCATATAGAATTGATCAAACAATATAAGCACTAATTATTCTTTTCAATAAATGAAAATGTATTAGTAGCACAATTATTTTATGTATATGCTCTTTTCTTTTCTCCTTTCCCCCATCCCAGTTGTTCTTTCCTTCTGAGCAGTATCTTCCCCGTCCACAATATCTATTGTATTTTTTGGATCTTATTTATGCTTTCAGGTTCTTACACTAGGGAGATGATATGATGTCTACACATGCAAGTTTGATTTAGTTCATGTACGAGTATGGTCTCTAGCTGCATCCATTTACCTATAAAAGCATCAAATTTATTGTTCTTTATAGCTGATGTGGTATAAAATACCACATCTTTTTATCTGTTCTTTGTTTAAAGGGAATTTGGTCTGTTTCCAAGATTTAGCTATGACAATTTATGCTACTACAAAGTGGGTGCACATATATCACTGTGCTATGATGATTTCAGTTCTTCTGGAAAAATATCCAGGAGGGCACTGAGTTTAATGGGACCTCTGGTCCTAGTATTTTGAGAGCTCTCCATACTGATTTCCGTAGTGGTTGCACCAGTCTACACTTCCACCAACAGTGAAGAAGGATGCTTTTTTTCCCCACAGCCTCTCCAGCATTTGTTATTGGTTAACTTCTTGGTGATAGCCATTCTATCTGGGGTGAGATGGAATCTCAGTGTTGCTTTAATTTGCATTTCTTGAATGACCAATGATGTTGAACATTTTTTCATATATTTATTTTCCATTTGTACTTCTTCCTCTGAGAAGTGTGTATTCATCTCAGATGCACATTTTTAGATTGGTGAATTTTGGGTTTTAGTTTTTAAAATTCTTTATATATTCTAGATAGAAATCCTTTGTCTAACAGACAGTTGGCAAAAAGTTCTTTCCAAATTCATAGGCTTTCTATTTATTGTTTGTGATTTATTGTGACATACAAAAGCTTTTTAATAAAATGGGATCCCAGATGTTGATTCTTTCATTTCCCATACAGTCTGGTTTTTGTTCATGAACTCTTTGCTTACCCTTATGTCTTCAAGATTTCTACCTACTTTTTCTTCTAGTGGATTTAGTGTTTCTGTTTTAATATTTAGATCTCTGATATATTTTGGCTTTAGTTTAGTGCATGGTGATATACATAGGTCTAGTCTTAGTCTTTAGCGTGTGGGAAGCCAGTTTTTCCAGGACCATTTATTAAAGAGGTTTTCTTTCTTCCAGGGAACATATTTGGCCCCTTTGTCAAAGATAGGTTGGCTGAGTGTGTTTGTTGCTGTGTCTGCATCTACTAATCTGTTCCAGATTTACCAATTTTCTTGAGTCTGCATATGTTCTTGCTCACTGCCACAGATCTGCCTTTCCCAGACTGAGGGGCAGAGGTTATGCTGTGATCGTTTTTTATTGTCATTGTTTTAAGACATTTCTTTTGCACAACCCGTCTCTGTCTTCTGGTTGTAATTAAGTGGGAGTAAGAGGAGCTCTTTCTTAAAGCATCACTCAAGTAAGGTCTCAGAATGAAAGATCCAAGTACCTACAAAAGATTCATCATAATTTAAGCTCCATCCTTAGCTGGCAGCTCCAAAGCTGATGTTTCCAGTGTTCCTAAAGTGACCAGGATGAGTTGGATTCACTCACCTGGTCAAGTGCATAATAGCTTTGTGCCAGAAGTCTATTTAATAATTTGCAAAGATAAATTAGCAAGCACACTGAAAGAGTATTATTGCTTTTCCCGAATAGAATCAGTTTATGAGAATAAGAATCCAGATTGCCCAGGAAATAGTCTTTGTGCTGTGAGATAAAAATGATGTAGAAAGTGAGGCACCAACTGAAGTCTAACTCAACATGAGTTTATCTGTCAGACTCCAAAGAAATACAAAGCCTTTCACTTTATGAAGCTTCTTATGGACTGCCTAAGTGTGTCACTCCAAAACATATATGCTGAAGCCTAATATTGAAGGTGGTGGTATTTGTTAGTGGTATTTTTGGTAAGTAATTAAGTCATAAAAGTGGAATGGGATCTATGTCCTTGTAAGAAGAGACATTAGAAACATGGTTTCTTCTCTGTGTTTTGCAAAGACTCAGTGGAAAGACCACTATCTGCAAATCAGAAAGAGTGCCCACACCAGAAACCAAATCTGTTAACACTTTGATATTGGACTGTCCAGCATCCATTACTGTGTATAATAAATAAATGTTTAAGACACTATCTATGGCATATTTGTTACAGCTACATAAGCTAACTAATACATCCCCCAACACAAAAACTACTTCCTAACCAACAGTTATTATTTATGCTTTCATCTCACAATCATCTAATATATATATATATTTATATATGTATTTATTTATTATATATATTATACATTTGTGTTTAGGACAGGGTCCACAGGGTCTCACTGCATAGATAGGACTCGTAGTGATCCTCCTGTTTACAGCCTCCCAAATGCTGGAATTACAGGTGCATGCCACCACGCCCTGTCTCAATTGCCATCTCAGTGCACCCCGGGGGCAGGGCAGCACAACAGGCCTGGGGATCGAACTCCCGGCCCTTGTGTCTGCCTAAGCAGGTGTTTTAATCCACTGGGCTATTTGGCCAGCCCTAATAAAATTTTTAAAAGCAGGTGTTTTATTTTACACACTGCCATCTGCTTAACTTTCCTAATTGCTCAAAAAATGTATTTCTTGAAGTTTTGAGTATTGGGCAGGGCATATAGCTCAGTGGCACAGCACCTGTGTGGCAAATACAAGGTCATGAGTTTAATTCCCAGTACTGAAATACAAAAATAAATAAAAAGTTATATAAACAAACACCAACTTTAACATCTCAGAGGAAGGATGTTTTCCAAGCAACAGGAAACAAGTACTAAGAGAGACAGCTGGAAAAATATTTAAAAGATCACAGATTTTGGGTAAGTTTTAATTTCTCATTTCTGGTATAATTACACTCAATTGGATAAGAACTTAATTCTGATAAATACAGATACATTACATACATTCACATATAAGTTTAAGGAAACAAAACTTTTTGGAGTGTACATAAGCACAAAGAAAAACAACAAATAACTTAGAATGTCTTTGTAACTTTGAGTTTTCACAAGGAACATCAGTGGAATAATATTTTTGAAAAGTTCACTTCATAAAACATGTGACAACAATGATTCATCCAAATGCTTTATTTTAGGAGATTATTTATATTTGAACCTGTTGATATTACCTCTTCAAGAATGGGCTTTTGAGACAGAAAGTATGAGAAATTTTTTCAGTTTAAATGAGAATTAGTTTGATTAAAATTATTTTTAAGGTATGAAAATGCCATTTGTGTAGTAGACCCTTTCCTTTACTGTTGACAATTAGTAACATTTTTATTTTCATATAACTGCACTTCTATGTTCTGGTCAGCAGCCATAGAAGGATAGAGAAAAGTCTTGGCTCCAGCCCAAGCAGTAGGTATGTAAGTGTGTAAAACTTATGCTCTGTCTTACAGTTTATTATTTATAATTCAATTCATTGAATTTTTACTAAAAAGGATAGCAAATCTGGCATTTTATATAGACTTATCGTAATCTTACTAAAATGATAAAGGTCAACAATGTTCTTATTTTTCCAGGAAAATAAAATCTGGAGGAAATCTAGGGAGCTCTATTTCAAATGGATGAGTCAACAAAAGGTAGAGGGAAAGGGATGGAAGAAAAAAAGAACTGAAGAGGGATGACAATGAAAATGGAACTTTTGTGCACAGGGAGAAAAAAGAGTTAAAAGGAACAGGGTAGGAGGGGAGGAATAGGGGATAAAAAAGGAAGTAATATGTTTTATGTACATGTATCAACACCCCAATAAATGTAATTATTATATACTACAAATATGTACTAATTAAAACAAAGATTAAAAGATGCAAAGGATATAATAAAAAAGCATTAAATAAAAGCTTTTGGTCATTAAAATTCGACAGATAGCATGAAAGTACGAACACGTGCATTTGGACTTCTTTAAAGAGGAAAAAAGACTGAAATGTTTTTTACAGTATTCTATTAGAATTAGCAGTGCAAATTCTATACCTTCATGGGTTTACTGTCTTGTCATACAAACTGGCTGCATATAGTGTTGTCCTGGACAGTGCTTCTGGAACATTTAAAATTTCTGTTTCATCTATTGGGAGAATTTAGCCCTGGCTCATCAAATAATGCTTCAGGAGCAATGAGTCTAATAGCCACCTGGACCCATGTGGCTCCTTGCTGAGAGCCCCAGACATGTGTAGGAATCCCAAGAAGCTTTGTCAGTGAAACATGGATTGGAAAGCTTAAAAAGTTCTTGTGTCATTTAAGAGCATAGTAGGAGGCCAGCCAAATAACCCAGTGGATTAAAGCACCTCCAAGCAGGCACAGGAGCCAGGAGTTTGATTCCCTGATCCCTGAGCCTGCCGTGCTTGCCCCATCCCCGGGGCATACTGAGAAGGCAATTGAGACTGCATGTGGTGGCGCACACCTGTAATCCAGCTCTGGGAGGCTGTAAACAGGCGGATCACTATGAGTCCGATCTAGTAGTGAGACCCTGAACACCCTGTAGCCCCCTTCCATCCATATATATATATTTTTTTTAATTTAAGTAATATGAGTACTTTAATTTTGTTCTGTCTTAAACTATTTTGGCTAGTCTATTCCTCCTCTCCGGATATCATAGTCAATTTGTCCATTTTGTTAACATGCTCACTGAAATTGTGATTGGGATGTGTTGAACCTGTAGTTAAGCTGTGACAAGATTAGGATCCCAACAATAGTGAGTCTTCCTATTTGAGAACACTGGATATATCCCAATATATATGACATATGTATATCCCCTATATAATTTAAGTCTTCAGTTTTTCTAAGCAATGTTTTATAGTCTTCAGTTTATAGGTCTTACATATTTTGTCATATTTATCAATGGATATTTCTTATTTTTGATGCTGTTGTAAATAGCATGGTTGTCCTTTTCCTAATTTATTATCTTGTAACTAATATATGAGAATACAACGTAATTTGTGTTCAATATAATGAGTCTTATATTTTGCCATCTTCCTAAACTCACTGACTCAAGTCGACCTTTTTTTTAATAGATTCTAATGTATGTTATACATACTTGGTTATATCATCTGAAAAAGACATTGATTCCACCCTTTCAATCTGGAATATCTTATTCCTTTTTGTTGCCTTATTTCATTGAATAGGGCATCCAACGCAACATTAAATTGAGCTGCTAAGAACAGACTTGTTTTTTGTGTTTCTGATCTTAGAAGGAAATCACTTGGTCTTTCATGATTAGGTATGAGGTTAGATGTAGATTTTCTTTCCGTTGGCTCTTTTTATAGAGTATAGGGAGCTCTAATTTGTTGGGGATTTAAGAATTATTATAGGGGTCAGGGAGATGGCTTAGTAGAATAAGCTCTTGCCTGGCAAGTGCAAGGGCCTGAGTTCAATCCCCAGTTCTGAAAAAAAATTATTATAGAGGCCAGCAAGACAGATCAGTGGTCTAAAAAGCCTGCTTAGGCAAGCTCAGGCAAGTACAGGTACCACCCCATTAGCTCCCCACAACCGCCCCCCAGGGCAGGCTGAGCCGGCCACGCACAAAAAAGAAAAAATGAAAAAGAAATCATTGTAAATGAAAACTTTTTTGCCTGCATTTGTTATACAGAATCTTTTACTATAACCATCTTTGTTCCACATAAATGTATTCTCTTTACTACTTCTAAGATATTTTCCATTATCATTAGTCTTGAACAATTTGATTTGAATGTGCCTTGGTATGGTTTCATTTTTCTTGTGCTTGGATTTATGTGTTTATAATTTTATCATACTTGGAAAATTGGGACATCATTTCTTTAATTTTTTTTTTGCCCACCTAATCATCTAGTGACTCTTATTAAACATATGTAAATCCACTTGAAGGCACCCAAAGATCACTGATGCTCTGTTCATTTTTAGAAACATAAATTACGAAGTTTGCAGTGTGATTTCTGGGTATAAGCGCTCGTCTGACCCTGCATGAGTGCCAGGAATTCATACCTCTCTCCCTCTGGGTGACTCTGTTCCTGGCTGCAGGCAGTTTCCTCACGTGGATGTTTTTAGCATTATTCCCACTGAAAACTCATGAGAAACTCTGAAGACATTCAGAGATCCCCTGGCTATTTATCTCCTCCTTCCCTAATGTTCCTTTCTGCAAATTCTTGCCACCTTGTTCACTCAAAACTTTTAGCTCCATCTCCAGGCAGGGAGTCTTCCAGAGACCTCTGGGTTGCCCCACCTGCAATGTGGTTTTGAATTATTGTGAAGACAGTAAGCTGAAGGAATATAGGGGGCTTACTCACTTTTCTTCCCTCTTGCAGGAATCATAGTTCTTCATTTTGTTGAAAACCATCGTTTCAAAACTGAAATCTTTCACTCTAAATCAGGAAAAAGACAAGATGTCCACTAGCACCACTTCTATTCAATACAGTTCTGGAAATACTAGCCAGAATAATTAGACAAGAGGGAGAAATAAAAGCAATAAGGACAGGAAAGGAAGAAATTAATTTATCATTATTCACAGATGACACAATACTCTACATAGAAAACCCCAAAACTCCACCAAAAGACCTATAGATTTAATAACCAAATTCAATAGCATAGCTGAATACAAAGTCAACACTCAAAAGTCAATAGCATTCCTGTACATAAATAACAAACTAAGAGAGAAATCAGAGAAACCACACCTTCAAAATAGCATTCTAAAAATGAAATGTTTAGGAATCAGTCTAACAAAGGAAGTAAAGTATGTATATATTGAAAATTACAGTACTCTGAAGAAGATACAAGAAAATGGAAACATAATCCTTGCTTATGGATAAACCTATATAGTGAAAATGGTACTCCTCCCCAAACTGTTAAACAGATTTAAAGCAATTCTAATCAAAATATCATTAGCATATCTCATAAAACTAAAGAAAAACGTTCCTAAAATTCATCTGGAACCAGGAGAGATCTAGAACAGCAAAAGCAATCCTGCTCAGGGGTCATCACAGAGGTCATGACAATCCCTGAATTAAAATTATACTACAAAGCTACAGTGATAAAATCATCATGGTAATGGCCAAAAAAAAAAAAAAAATTCTGAGTATCAGTAGAACAGATTATGAGATGCAGAGACAACTACAAACACAATCAAGAACCTTACATTTGACAAAGGGGCAAACATGTTCACTGAAAGAAAGATGGCCTCTTAAATAAATGGTGCTGGGAAAACTGGTTTTCAATATTCTGGACTAAAACTAGACTCATATCTATCACCATGCACTAAATTAAAATCAAAATGGATGAAAGATGTAAATATTAAAGGAGAAACAATAAATCTGGAAGAAAGTAAGTAGAAATGTTGACATAGGTGTAGATAGAGTTTAACTCAGACTATAAAGCACATACTTCAGATAATCAACAACTTGTATCTCACCTTATTAAAGAGTTTTGCACAGTACAATAAATCCACAACAGAGTAAAAAGACAATCTAGAGAATGTACAAAATTTCATCCAGCTCAAGACAAAGAACTTCTATCTAGAACATAAAATAATTTTTTAAAAATCAAAACCTCCATAAATTCACAGACCAATCCACAAATGGGCAT
>NW_004524578.1:35949508-35967003 GCF_000260255.1 Octodon degus
TTATAGTAGTACAATTTGTAATAGCTAAATCTTGGAAACAACCTAAATGTCCATCAACCAAGGAATGGACAGACTAGATGTGGTATTTTTAAACAATGGTGTACTCCTCAGACATAAAAAAGGAGAAATTTGAGACTTTTATAGGATGCAACTTGAGGCCATACTCATTAATGAAATAAATCAGACTGTCATGTCTAAACATCATATATTCTCCTTAGTATGAGAAAATAAGTTCTAAAATGTACATCACATATTGTAAAATGGGAAGAAATTGTTTAAAAGAAAAGGGGAACTAGGATAGGTGAAATGGGAAAGGACAATATGGAAAAGGGGAAAATGCAAGTCAGTTATACTTTTTAAATTATATTTAGGACAGAGTGTGTAGGGTGTACAGGGTCTCACTGCATAGATCAGATTCATAGTGACCCTCCTGTTTACAGCCTCCCACGTGCTGGGATTACAGGTGCATGCCTCCACACCCAGTGTCAATCACTGTCTCAGTGTGCCCTGGGATAGGGCCAGCACAGCAGGCCCCTGCATCTAAGCAGATGCTTTAATTCAGTTATACTATTATTGTCGGTTATGCTAGTAGTGTCTCTTAGTTCATTCAAAAGGAAGGTTTCTGCTTCCTTATATTTTGTACTCTGAGCACTACTTTAAAGGTAACATGTAATATGTCAACTATTGTTATTGTCCTATTATTTTGTCATGAAATTTTGTATTTACCTTTTATTCCAGAAAATCATTGTTTCATGTGTTTCCTTCATGTATTAGTTGTTTAAGGTTAAGGGGCTGGGTAAATCTGGTCATGTTACTCCGTTTTGGCTGGTAGTGTGATTTGGTCCTAGCATATTTATTTGGAGAATGAGGGAAGGTACTGCTCATTAGAAAAATAGGAAGAGAGAGAGAGAGAGAGAGAGAGAGAGAGAGAGAGAGAGAGAGAGAGAGAGAGAGAGAGAGTTAAAAAGTAAGGGGAGGGAAGAAGAAAACAATTTGATTTGAAAGACATTGGGAAACAGCAAAATTAGAAAAAAAAAGTTTTATGACGCTAAATTTATTTCATTTAAAAGGTAGTAGCTTATTAAAAAATAGTCTATTTGCTACTTTTTTGTGTTTATAAAAGAGACTTTAATTTGATTTTGTTTCTTATTTGGAAAAGTTGAGAAATGACAACTCTTATAAGTTAAAAACCAAACCAAACCAAACAAACAAACAGCAAAACAGTATTGCCCTATGAAATTCTAAGGTCTGGAAAACAATGGTTGAAATTTGAGGCTAAGAAGTGTTGAACTCCAGGTGGCCAAAAAATTATTGATTTCTGATGTGACAAAAACTTGAGAACTCTTTGAAGCCTATTTCATATCTCTATTTACCCCTTCATCTCCAGGGACTAGCACATGGTTGATGCTCAGTACAGGTGTGTTGAATGAATAAAATAATCGTGTGCCTACTCTGTAGTTCCCAAGACTGTAGGTATTGCAGGTCTAGGAATTTTCCAATGCAGCCCTCCTCTTAATTGACCTGCTTCATTAAAGTGGAAAGAGTGCAGTTAATTGGCTTTCATGCAGGTTATATAATACAAGTTATTGCACTCCTCTGTAAAAGCTGTTGTGCAAAGCTTCTGAGACAAAAAGCCTAGCTGGTTGGTGGGGTCTAAGGCCATGAGTATAAGGACAGTAAGAAAGCAGAAAGAACACAGCATCAACTAGTGAATCTGCTAATGTCTGAGACCGCAGACACCAACCTGAAGAGCTGACCATGCAGACGTCTAACCTGTGTGCTACAAGTCTGACTGCTCCTCCTTACAATCACTTCAGTTGTTTTTAAAACACAGAGCTGCTGAGCTTACACCCAGTGCTTCAGCCTCAATTAGGGAGGTAGAGGGGAACTGGAATGGTTTTAAGGTTTTAGATCAATTTTATTGTATGGAATTTGCAAATCACTGCATAAAGCCAACACATAAATCATCCCTGTCTTCCTTTGCTGATCTCTCTGACTCAAAAGCTGTCTTTTTTTTTTTTTTTTTTTGCTAAGGTAATACCAAAAAGAAACATGCATTAAAAAAATCCAAATCAAGAGCATATTGCTAAGTGAAGTAAATCAGCCACATGAGCTTAAATATCACTTGGTTTCTTTTATATGAGAAACCTTAAGCAAAGAAATTTGAAAAACAAAGTGAAAGATAAATAGTAGGAATTAAAGAGCTTGGCCTTTTGTGAATGGAAGGGGATCTAGAGATGGAAGGAGAGAGACTGAGGGAAGAGAAAAGGAGAGAGAAATAGAAAGAACTAAGATTATTATGTCCATAGGGCTGGTGAGATAGCTCAGTGGACTAAGTACCTGCTTAGGCAAGTGCACAGACTGGGGTTCAATTGCCAATAACACACTTTGTGCCAGCCTCACCCCCAGGCACACTGAGCTGGCCACCAAGACCTGGCATGGTGGCATACGCCTGTAATCCCAACACTGGGGAGGCTGAACACTGGAGGATTACTACAAGTCCAAGCTGCATAGTGAGACCCTATATCAAATACATTTTTAAAAATCTGTGTTGGAAGATTATTATGTACATGTACCAACTCCCTATGATAAATATGATTAGGTACTATAAACATGTACCAATAAAAAAATACAAAAGAAAAACCCAAATCAGAAATCAGTAAAAAAAAATCCTATCTTTATTTTGGCATCAATACCCATTCCACCTTTATAATCCTCATTTTTGTTCTACAAGTAGAAAATAACAGATTGTAAGCATTGGCCTAATTTAGTACCTACAGTAAAATTGTCCAACTCAAGCATTACCACTTCAGCCACTATCTAGGTAAAAATTCTTCCTCAATCCTAAATCTCACTGAATCTCATGGGAGGAAATTTCATTCTCAACATCCTTCAAGGCAGTGGGGCAAGGGAGGGACTGTGAAGAATGAGACTTGCTAACAGGAGGAAGTATAATCACTCTATCGGTCATTTTTTGGCCAATTCCAGCTGCTAGTGTCTCTATCCAGAAGGCTCCAAATGTGAAGCTCATCATCTTATCTGTGTAGTTTAGAGGCATTCAAAAAATAAAATACAACCCTGGGAACTCTGTTCTCTATTTTGCAATCTTGGAACTTTTAATGGAATCTTCTTTTTATTTACCACAAACGTGTAAGTCTAGAAACAAAAATGATTGGAGGAGAAACCTTCTCGTTAAAGAATTCTTATTTTAAATACTGAAAATCTTCATGAAAGTCAAAAGTTGAAAATCTCTTTTTTTTCTAAGCATTTACTTGACAGGTTCAAAGATATAGATAACTAAATGTAATTTTCATCAGTATGACATTAAGTTTGTTTGTATCTGATGTAAAAACAAGAAACTTTAAATATTTTAGAAGATAAAAATGTTTATATTGTACATATGTAGCAAATTATCATACTTTATCCTTATAAATATGTACAATTAGTATGTGTCATTGAAATATGTCTTGGAAAAAAAATTGAAGGTTAAGAAATTATACTTTTCAAGTTCCACAGTGACTTTAGTATTAGGGATATACTAGGATTGTAGGAATTTCTGCTGGTCCAGTCTTTCTCTCCTTTGTTTTCTGTTCTGATTAAAGGAATCACCAGACACAGTCCCACATACTGAGAGGAAAGTTGGCCTACAGTGTCTGATGGAGGTGAGCCTCCGAGGGCCACCCATGGCTGTTCCCCCCACTCCCAAGTGCATCACCTCCCAAAATGGGGAGCTCATTTCAGCAGCTGATACTAGAATCTGGAGTAGTGTCAGGCCAGGTGGCAGAAAGACAAAGCACTTTGAGTAGGGTGTGTGACAAAAATTTTATTCCTTCTAAATAATTTTCATTAACATTTTTAAATATCCCTGAGGATTTATCTGGAATGTGATGTTTCTAGGTGTATCAATCCCTCCCCATAAAATTCCTTCCATATTGTTTGTTCTATTTTTAAAAATGTCTTCATCTCAGAAGCTTATGACTAAAACCAAGAGAATGTATGCATAGAAGGCCTCAAATACTATAAGTGAAGTTCCTGACAGGTTGACCTTGAACAATGATTGCTTCCTCAACTGAAGTTTGGTCCAGAGTTTGTGCTATAGCCAAGTCAGGCAAAATCAAGTGTATGAAGATTAGAGAGAAGACAGAGGCTCTCACTTTGTCCAGAGTGGAGAAGGACAGGTACACCTCTCGGGCTGGGAGTACCTCCTCGTCTTTCCGTAGGTGTTGCACCCTCTGGAGCTTGGTTGGACCAGCATTTCCGGAATTGCTCTATGCCAAAGCTTCCCTTTCTGTGTAAGTAACCCAAACTATCGTTCCCACTCTCTGTTCTCTTCCTGTAGATTCCAAGGTGTTCTGTTCCTTCTACCCCTCCATACTGTGTTCATAGGTCTTGACATTTAAAGCTCAGAGACCTTTTTGACCATTTACAGTGCTGCTGAAAAGAAATAGAAGGTGGATTACAAATAAAAACTACATAATTTAATATTTTCTAGTAGCCACACTTCAAAAATTGAAAGAAGCCAGGTGAAATTAACTTTGGTAATACATTTGATTTAACTTAAATCTGTCCAAAACTCATTTCAAAATTTAATCATTATAAAAATTATGAACAAAGATAAATTTCCTAAGAAAGATTAATGAGACTTCTGACTTTTCAAAAGGTCATGATTTCCTCCCTCCTTCCTTGAAATTCTTTAATTTATTAAGTTTTCCTTGAGGAGACAAGAAAAAAATGGTGAAGACCACTTTCAATGTGTGCTTTTTAATTTCTGGGTCTTTGCAGACACTTAGAAATTTTCTCATGGTATGTTTCCAAGAATTCTAACAAAATTCAGCTGAGGGCCTGGATCCTGATATCCGTCAGGGGTCCAGCTGAAGATCTACAGCTATAATAATGCTTCCCACGAGTCCAACTGGAGGCCTAGAGTGCATGACAATGTCTCATGCATGCCTGCTTCATAGATTAGTGCTGGAAAAGCTCAAAGGCCAGTGGTGAAAGCCAGGAAGTCTATGTCAGCAGGTTGAAATATTTGTGCTAGCAGGCTGAGGGGTCTGCACTAGAGGTAGGAGGCAGCACTCAAGGTAAGCAGCAGAGCCCCTCCAAAAGTACCACAGCCATCCTCAGCAACAGTGAGGTCCTCCTGCAATGAGGAAATCTGAGTTCCCATCAGGGAAACCAAGGTGACAAGCTTCTCCTCGAGGCTGAGCAGTGCACCATCTTCCCCTCTGGAGCCAGGAAGCGATGCTGAAGATGAGGACCCAAGCTCCTCCAAAGTGCAATGGGAAAGCCAGCATGACAAGGTCCTCCAGCAGAACAGCCCAAGAGAACTAGAAGCTTCCAACAGCTCCAACAACTTCTCTAAACAGCATCCCTCACAGCATTCTGGCAGCTTCTCCTGTTCTTCCTTTTATGCTATGGGCAACCACCCTCAAGTGAGGTTCCCACACCCGGCACCACGCTAGTTTAAAGCTGGGTGTAATAAGTTGACTACCCATTAGAAATCCACTATACCCACAATTTTAATTCCTTAAATAATAAAAATCATAATGTGATATAATATATATATATGCATATATATATGAGTACTACTCTGCCATAAAAAAGGATAAATACAAATCATCTGTAGGAAAATGGATGCATTTTCAAGCCACAGTCCTAAGTTAAATTAATCAGATATGAAAAATTAAATATCTCATGTTTTTCTTGCATGAGAAATGATCAAAATAAATAATTTAAAGAGCAAAGTAAAAGAAAGGGTTGATAATGTAGCTCAGTGGTACGGTCCCTTCCTAACTGCTGAAGTCCTGTGCATAATCCCAAGTATTAAAAGGAAAAAAATATAAAAGATGATGGGAAACATAATGATAGACTTGGAGGAGATAGGAAGGGAAAAAATAAGAAGATATGATGGATAGATAGCAATATGGAAATATTTCTTTCCTAGGCCAAGTACAGAAAGACAAATACTGCAAATTCTTATTTATATATGGAGGCTACAAAAATCTGATTTTATTGGAGAGAATAGTGATAACAAGAGACTTGAAAGACTTATGAAGATGGAGATAGAGGGAGATCAAATAAAAGATACCAAAATATATACCCTGTTTAAAATGACTTTAAAAAAGAAAAAATAAAAGATATAAGAAAGCATAAGTTCATTTTTAAAAAATAAGTGTTAATGTTAAATTAAACCAAGCGTTGTTTAGTTATTTGACCAGTTTTCATACCTATATTTGTTAATCTGAGCAACAGATTTGACAGTAAAAATATGTAATATAACAACCAGTGTTAATGTTTTACTCTTGTTTTGAAATTCTGCACCATATGTATTGTATGTTTTTTACAATTTATTTTTAATTATTTATTTATTTATTTATTCATTTAGTTATTTGGTACAGGGTCTTACTACACAACTTGAAGTCCTAGTGATCCTCTTGTATCAGCCCCCTCAGCACCGGGATTACAGGTTTGTACCACCATTCCCAGTTTCAGTGGCTGGCAGGGCAAGCCCAGGGTTCTGGGGCCAGCATGGCATGTGCTACCAGGAATTGAAGTTGGGTCCTTGAGCTTGTCAGGCAGGCACTTTTCCCTTCCTCAGTGTTACTCTGTTTCTGACTTTGTTGTTGCTATTTGTTTTTGCTTTTGTTTTTATCCTCACTCTTTATAATAATAATTTGAAAAAGAATATCAAAATTCAGTTAGGCAGGAGGAATAACTACTAGTGTTCTGCAATGTAGAAGAGTGGTTACAATTATTATCTCTTTTTATAGAACCAAAAAAGAAGTTTGAAAGTTCCTAACACAAACAAATGATAATTGTTTAAGGAGATAGAAATGCTGATTGCCCTGATCATTGTACATTGTGTGAATCTATAGAATTATCACATTGCACCATACAAATATTTACAATTTCTAAAAAATATGCTAATTGTGGGAAAAAGCTATTTCTCATGCCAAGCATGGATGATTCTCAGAAATTCACTGCAGATCATTCTATTTATTATTGTGTAGGTTTGTGATTTGCTGGCGCTGCCAAACACAGACTATAGAACTTGCTGTGGTAGGCTCCTAATGGGATTTCTCCTCCACTTCAGACCAGACTCTAGATACTTGTGCTATATTTAGTTGGTATCTTCTGTGTTGTATATGGTTGTGTATTGATTGTGTATGACTGTCATGTTTTATTTAGAATTTTATAAATTATAAAGATGGCATAATCTTAAACACAGTTAATAAATTATAAAAATCAAGTAAACAGAAAGAGCAAAAATATCTGTTTCCAGGAGGAATTATCACTTCTAATATTCTTCTCCTTCTTTACTTTGCTCCTGTTGTTTTTTCGCCTTGGCAAGCAACCATGAGGTAGTTTCTCACAAAGCCTTCTCATGCAACTGGAAAATCCCCACAGCTGCAAGGCCAGCTCTGTCAGTCACAAAGCTTTCTGAAAAGGTTTCCATTCAGAGAAAATGCAATGTGAAGGAAGCGAGCGGAATGAAGTCCTTTCTTTCTCATTTGATATTTATGCAGATTTTAAAAATATGGTATCAAAGAAAAACTGCACAAGGTGTTCTTGGCTTTGCTGTATCAATATAAATTCTGGCAATTTGGCTGGAATCAGCATAAGGTTTGGCTGCATTTGTGTAAATTCCAGAAGTTTGGCTTAGACAGGATCTCAAATGTGAGTTTATGAATCCATTTTTTTCAGTGAAAAGCATTCATCCCCTGTGACGGGTCAGGCTTCATCCTGAAGTTCAGCTAGACCAGTTACTTGTGCTCAGAGAATCTCCATTTTACCTCACTGAGGTCACTGTAATCCAAGACCTCAAGTGAGGTGGATCAGAATCTCAGTTCTCCTAAGAATATTTATTCTCTGGAGAAGTGAGACACTGTAAACAAAATCAGAACACATTGACTGTAAATGAGAATATGTCTGAGCTTGCCCAACACCCTTACTAACTGCTTTCCAACTTGCCACACAGGCCTGGTTCCCTCACCTTGATCTAGTATCTACATAAATCATAAGCACACGACAGATCCTTGGGGAAGATACATATGCACATACCTGTTCACATGCATGTGCCTATGCTCTTTGTATAGTTATGTACTTATATATAATTTCTAAGTCAGTACTTTTTAAACACAGAAAGATGCTCATATCTAACCATCTAAATTATGTGCAGTGAGCTGGGTGTGTTTACCTTGCCCAATACCTTGCTTAGTTTTGGAAGACAGGTACAATATTGTGCTCATTTCATGCAATGCAAAACCAGAAGCTTGTAAATTCAAGTTGCCTGTGGTCATACAACTAGGAAGGGGTTAAGGAGAGCTTACAGGATGCCTCTCTGATTTCTGGGCTTTTCTAATTTCATGATTTTGATCTCATTTTAATAATATTAAACCTAACTTGCCTTTTAAATCATTTCTACTGTATTATTTCATTTTATTCCAAGTGTCAACTACTCATTTAAGCAGAGTTAGTCTACTTTTTGAAATGAGTTTTCAGAAAGAGATGGATTGCTTCCAGCTTGTTTCTTAATCGGGGAAAAAGCAAAAGATCCTAATTTGGAACTCAATCTTCTAAACATACCAAAAAATAGATTATTTTATTATGGTTCCACTGGGGAATTATAAAAATAAATACAATTATTGTTTTTCTATTTCCTCTTCTTCCTTAACTTAACTTTGGAAACAGCACACACTTTGGTCATAGCAATGCACTATTTACTCAACTCTGACTGCGCTTTGTTTCCTTGCCTCCTCCTAATGTTACACATAATGTTAGCACTGGGGTAGGGATTTGTAGCTACCGGAGAGGACTGAGATTGTCGTGCCCTGTGCTCTTTCTTTTGTTAAATCACTTTCTCTTGTGTACTTATTTTACGTACTCCAATATTTAGATCAAGCACCTTCATTATGAAAATATCCAGGGTAATCACACTTCTAGTAGGCTAGAACTGTGTTTTGAGCATGTAGTTGGCCCTTTTGCTCTTCACAGCTGCAGATTTTGCATCTACCAATTTAACCAAGTAAAGATTGAAAATCTTTTAAAAATACATACTGAATATGTGCATGCTGTTTTCTTGTCATTCTTTTAATCAGTACAGTACATTTGCATAGCATTTACATTGTAATAGTTGTTATAAGTAGTCCAGAGATCACTTAAAGTATAAGGCAAGATGTGTGTAGGTTATATGAAAATATTTTGCCATTTTATATAAGAGATTGAAACAGCCATAGATTCGGTTCTCTAAGGGGCCCTGGAATCAATTCCTCATGAATGCCAAGGTATGGTTGTATATTGTTAGGCTTAGAAATAATTTTGAAAAGTGAGTAATATGTTTTCACAACTAAAAATAGATTTTTTTAAGCATACAGAGAAAATTATTGTAACTGACCATATTCCCCACTCAAAATAAACAAAAATTTCAAAAGATTAAAATCTCACAGAGCCTGGCAGTCATAAGAACCCAGGTCCAACCCCTGGTACTGCATGCCATGCTGCTGTGCTGGCCACCAAAACTTGGTATGCCTGTGACCCCAGCTCTGGGGAGGCTGAGACAGAAGGATCACTGAGTCTAAGCTGCATAGCAAGAACCTGTACCAAATAAATAAATAAGTAAATAAATAAATAAATTTTTTTGAAAAAAATCTCACAGAATGTGTTCCCTGTCTTAGTCACTTTCTCCTCACTGGGTCCTAATACCTGATGTCTATGAAAAAATAGGACTAGTTTACTTGGGTTCACAGTTTCTGAAATTTCAGTCCATCGCTGGCAGATTCAAATGCAAAAATGGCTTGACAGAGGAAAGCTGCTTATGGCATGGCTGACAGGAAGCAGAGAGTAAAGGGAGGAGCCACGGAGGGAGAAACACTCTTCCAGGTCTTGTCCCCAGGGACCCAACCCTTCTCGCCATGTCCTCCTTTCTACTAGCACACTCAGCTATAAAATAACCAGTGGATCAATCTACCCCTGAATACAATGCTCCCATAATCCCATCACTTTCCAAAAGCCCTCGCCTCTGAACACTACTTGGACACATTCCAGGTACTTGGGAACATTCTAGATCTAAACACATCAGCACCAAACACAATATGATTTAGCCAGAAATTAATGACATAAAGGTAACTTGAAATTCTTCAATACTGGAGGTTAAATAATAAAGTTCTAAATAAGCTGTGAATTTTTTTTAAAAAAATCACAATACCTTAAATCCCATAATCATGTGAAAGAAAACCTCACAACTCCTTTACATCTAATAATTTACCAAGTCATGGAGAATCCTTCTTCAAAATAGATTTCATTTCATCATTTTCTTTTTAATCTATCCTTATATTATCAGTACATCTCACAGGTATTTTATCTGGCTATCACTGTGTGCTAAACACTGCGCTGTCTTATTTCATTTTCATTACAAATATATATGGTGAGTCACATTATTATCTACCCCCTTTTTGATTATGATGAACTAGTTTCAGAGAGGCTAAATAACTTTCCTAAGGTCATATAGTCCAAAGGGGCAGAGCCTAGGCTTGAATCCAAGCTCAGATTTCAAGTGTAAAGCTGAAGGAACAATGTAGGGTGTATCCACACTGCTCACACTGAATCTCCAGTCTTAGATGTAGAAGGGCTTAGCATCAGTGTGAACAATTTTGACTGAAGGTAACAGGGTATTTTACAAAAATTACACTTATTAGTTATAGTAATACACATACAGAGCATTGGTAATACAGACTATTCTACAAAAATTGCACCAATCTTTCATTAGGATTTCAGAGGTAGGTGATTCAAGATAGTGTTAGTGGTTAAACACTTTCATCAAAAAAGTCATCAACTTACCTCACTGCCCTCAGTTTCTATACTTTATAAGGTTGTGCAATACTATACCAGTTCAGCATCATATTCTTAAACAACCTCATTCAAAGCTTACACAAAGTTTTAGAGATCCTCCTCATTTCTTCTCATTTCCTTTGTCTAGCTTTATAAGTTTCCCATTAACAGTCATCTATGTGCTCGAAATCTCACAGAGGTGGACACATACACACACACCAGGGTTTCAAGCCAGTCTCCCAGGCTTCCAAGAGCAGACATCTGCTCCCCTAGCATGGGAGGCTGCAGTGGTGTCCATAGAATCTGCATTGTCACCTTCATTTTCCTCTCCCCCTCCCCCTCTTCCCTCTCTTCTTCCTCCTCCTTTTCTATTATGGTGTAAACACTTCCCCAAGTTCCCTGGGCAGGATTCCTTTACATTTAAATGCCTAAAATGTTTCATGGCCTTCCCTAAACCAATCACTTACAAAAATGGAGTAGGATTATCATTACTAGCGATGGGCTGGGATACCTCCCTTGAGAACATTTCCACTCAACAAGACAGAGATTCTCTTGGCAGGGATAAAGAGGTCATGGATGTTGGATGGGCCATCTATGAGGCGTGCTTAAAACATATTGTGAAAAGGTGAATTTTGGGGGCCGGGAAGATGGCTCAGTAGAATAAGCACTTGTTGGCAAGCTCAAGGACCTGAGTTCAATCTCCGATTCCACACACACACACAAAAAGTAAATTTTTTAAACATTATGACAGCATAAGCCACTAGCCATTAATCTCCCTCAAAATCCTTCGCTTCATTTTGAACATAATTAGCCCGTCATTCTTGCCACTTTCTGGGTCAGTTCTGGAAGTAACTTTGTGAATGTCTTTCATTCAGACAGCACCTCCATGGCGGCCTCCTTGTCCTGAAACCATGCCTTTCATGGCCTTCCGACTTTGGAGAAGAGCCAGGAGTTCTCTGGTGCCAAACCTGATGAATAAGGTAGATGAAGACACGCTGTAATGTTTTTATGAGCCTGCCTTTCTCTTGGAGGGCAGGCACTCAGCAGCAACATTCACTGTATTTTGATCATACTTCATAGAGACCCTTTTTTTTTTATGTATTTGGTACAGGGTGTTCAGGTTCTCACTACATAGATCAGACTCCTAGTGACTCTCCTGTTTTCAGCCTCCCAAGAGCTGGGATTATAGGCACACGCCTTCTCAGTGCACCCAGGGGGCGGGGCTGGCACAGCACGCCAGGGATTGAACCCTGGCCTCTGTGCTCTGCCTAAACAGGGGCTTTAGTCCACTGAGCTATCTGGCCAGCCCTGGGACACTTCTGAAAGAGGACTTCCAAACCTGATTCAGAAAGTGGCAAGAATGGTGGGTTAAGTGTGTCTGCAATAAAGGGGAGAACTGGAGGGGGGGGGATTAATACAGTAAAGTATCTCTTACTGTAACAAGTATCTTAAATTTATACATTTACTGTATGTACCATGATACATACCTTGGTTGTTTGAAAGGCTCTGGGCCCTTTCCCTACTCAAATATCAAAGTTCAGAAAATATCTGCTTGGTGTTCATAACCCTGCTTGATAATTGATTCTAAAATCCCACGTGAAAAACCTGTACAGGCCTAGAGTGAGTTTCAGAAAGGAATCACTTTAGTCTTGCCCAGACAACACAGAGTGCTTGTGTTAGTCACTAAGACATTTATTTATTTATTTATTTATTTTTTTTTTTTTTTTTTTTTTTTTTTTTTTTTTTTTGGTGGAACCAGGGATTGAACTCAGGCCCCTGTGCTTGCCAGGGAAGCGCTTATTCCACTGAGCCATCTCCCCGGCCCAAGACATTTATTATTGTGCTTTTGTTTATTCTGCACTTTATTTCTGTAAAATATTATAAACATGGCACCAAGGAAATTTAGTGATACCAGCAGTAAAGCTAAGAGGAAAACTGGGAGAATCATGGTAGAGTTAAAGAAAGAAACCATTGTAGAATTTATTGAAGTCCTGGATAAATGAATTTCTAAGTAATTTTGTAATTTTTGTAATTTTCAGAACCAACTATTTTGGTTTTCTTCTATTTTTTTATACCAAGAATCAAACTCAGGACCTTGTGCTTGTTGGGCAGGCACTTGTACCCCCGAGCTACATCCCCCACAGTCATGTTGATTATTTGGCTCAGTGTTTTAGCAAGTGTTTGAAATTTAGGGCCATTTCATTTTCATCTAAGAGCTTACTAGTGTTGTAATAGCTTGTTTTGCATTAGCAGCATTTTCTTATAGATACAATATTTTTTCTCTTTTGACTAATTTTTTAAAAAGTTCTCTCCACTTTCCTATTCACTTCAAGGTCATCTGACACACTTACTTGTTGGATCTTTTTCCTTTTTACTATTGGTTTTTCTAAAAAATTTGCTATTCTTGCATGGAACATGCGTATTTGTGAGTAAAAATTTAGATTGCTTAGTGTGAGGGAATTAGCACATTTTTTCATTACAGGTATTTGAGTCATTTTTCCCAGCAGTCTTCTAAGGGTTGACTGGGCATCACTTTGGGATTCATGGGCCTGGAACAGACAGATAGCCGAAGGGATCCTTCAGTTCCCAGTCTCTCCACTCCTTCCATGGTTAAGAAGAAAGGACTCAAAGCACTCAAGCTCTGCTTCTCATTTTGTCCCATTTAAGTGTCCCAAGGCAAGCAACACAGATTTCTGAAAAGGCTATTTTTAGGTGTTATCCTATAGATAGATATGCACTACTGTTTCACATGCACACTCACACCCACACATGCACACATGTAAATCCTGTGGTGGATTAACTAATGTTCAACTTGTAACACCCAATGGAACTGAATCAGTGTGGTGCTGGGTGTGGGAGGCCCACCTGAGGATTTTGCCAGCAGCGTAAAGGAGAACGTGAGGGTAAAATGGCGTGATGTTGATCCTCCTGGAGAAGCTTGTCATGCTGGTTTTCCTGATAGGAACTCAGGTCTTATCATCAGAGGAACTGCAGACCTTGCTCTTGCTGAGGATGGCTGTGGTTCTTTTGGGTGAGCTCTGGTTTTTACGATGAGCCTTGCTTCCTGGCTCCACTGCAGATCACTCAACCTGCAGGCACAGATCCTTCATTGCACTGGTGCAGACAGTTTAGCTTCCACCACTGACCTTTGGGCCTTCCCAGTGCAGATCCATGAAACAGGCTTGCATGAGACACCATCATGGGCTCTCGGCTTGCAGCCAATCTCATGGAGGACATTACCATGGGCTCTAGCTCTTCAGCTGGACTCATACAGGACATTGCCATGGAATCCAGGCTCCCAGCTGCATTCTTTCGGTCTCTAGAGTGTGGACAGAGCTCCCACACTCTTTCGCATTTGACACTTTGGGTGAGTATTATAAAGGAATCCTGTAAATTCTATGGCCTATATTGTTTCCCTTGTAAGTTCTGACTACAATGCACACTCCTTTCATGAATATGCAGTGATTGTCCTTGTTTATACTCATTGATTCTAAATTTCTTCTCTTACCCTAGTTTATTCCACTTTTATGGTTCAGATCTCGTCTCATTTTTACATACTATGTCAGTATAACTTCTAGTCAATGATGGCAGATATGTAAAGAAAACTTTTTAATGTATCACCCTTCTTTATTTTTGAAAGTTGGTTTCATTGTATAACATTTCACATCATTTGAGAGGATTTGGAAATGTGCAATGTCCTGGCACTGGTGTAATTTCTTAGGATGCTCCAGGCTATCCTTAGATTTGTCTCTGCAGTGTACTAAATGTTGTCATTTAAAGCTGAAGATCAATGTCTCTGTTCTAATATCTGATTCTCACGTGGCAGTTGCCATTGCCTGGGAGATTGTGTGTGTGTGTGTGTGTGTGTGTGTGTGTGTGTGTGAGTGATGAAGTTCTCACCCACAGTATGATGGTATAGAAGTTGTGGTCTTGTGGTTGGAATCAGGCTCTAAGGGTAGAGCCCTCCTAAATGGAATCAGTGCCCTTGTGAAAGGAACTTCAAAGACCTCTCGTTTCTGACCAGTGAGCATAGGGGTAAAGGATCGCTTATCTGACTGTTCTGCCATCTTGATCAGACTTCCAGCCTCCAGAAATGTTAGAAATAAATTCCTATTACTTAAGCTACCCCGTCTATAGTAGTTTGTTACAGCAGCCCAAATTAAGACACAACCTAATCGTAGACTAGAAATAGAATTGATTAAATAATGTAGAAAGGAATGCTCATATAGCTGAGAAGTTAAACAACTGGTTTTCTTCAAAAGAATGTGTTGCTTTTGCATAAGGTTTAGCCATGGAGGCATTTGAATTTGATGGTAATGTAGCCTTGCTAACAAATAATTGAGAATTCATGTGGGCTTCATTTGTTTGGATATAAACATGTTCCCCTGTTCTATACTACTACATTTTGAATGTTGACATTTTCTATCCTTGTATGTATCGTATAATAAGTGAAGTAAAAAAAAACTATCTAGGAAAAGAAATATCAAGAGTTTTCCCTCATACTTTAATAAATCTAGAATATTATCTGTTTCTTATACCCATTCCAATCAAATTAAGAATAATAACATTTACTTAAATATTTTAATGCTCCTTTTGTAGAAATTTTTGAAATATATAAAAACACACAGGGCTGGGGAGATAGCTCAGTGATCTAAGCATCTGCCTGGCAAGGGGAAGGTCCGGAGTTGGATCCCTGGTACTGCATGCTATGAACCCCAAACCCCAGAAATGCTGTGCCAGTCCCAAAACCAGGAGTGGTGGTGCACATCTATAATCCCAGCATTGGGGAGGCTGGGACAGGATGATCACTATAAGTCTGAACTACATAGCAAAACCCTGTATCAAAACATAAAAGCGTAATATATAATAAATGTGATAATTTAATAATTATTAAATTATGGCCAAATTTATTTCATCTACCTATACCTTCCATATCTCCTCTCATATTATTTTGAAACAATCTTTTTTTTTTTTTTTTTCAGAACCAAGGATTGAACTCAGTCCCTTGTGCTTGCCAGGGAAGCACTTATTCTACTAAGCCATCTCCCCAGCCCCTGAAACAAATTCTAGGTAAAAGTAATTTTATTTTTAAGTCATCAAAATCATAATGTACTCCAACTAGTTAACATAAAAGAGAAAGAATAAAATGAGAAGTAGAAAGATAGCAGAGAAGGGAAGAAAAAGAACTAAGAAACCAAGGAGGAAGGAAAGCATGAAGAAGGCAAGAAAGACCGTAACTTATCATGAAGAACATAGTTTATCCTTTTCTTCCTACAATGAAAATTCAATAAAACTTTGATTTGGTGCAAGGATAATTGCTTCATCCTGAAGATGAAGTTCAGTTGTCCCTGAGACCCAGGGACCCTGACGCCTGCCTGGTTTAGACACTCCTGGGTTATGTTTGGATTCTGTGAGACTGTTCTGTCCTACGAGATGGTGGACATTATGGGCCTAGAACCTCCATACTCTGGGTTTCCTTGTCAGCAAAATAAACAAAAAAAATAAAACTTCACATTTTTCTAAGCTTTGGTTTTATTATCATTTGGATTAAAAGACTTTAAAAAAAGATTAGAAAAGTTTCACCCAAAGAAGGGTAATCAGGTAACTTTCCCGTCTTTTCAGACACAAATTGTGAACACTTCCCAACTGATAAATACAGGGCCCCACTCTTGTAGTTACTTCACTGACTTTGGACTGTTTTGACCTCCACAGCAAGATGGGGAAGGAAGCCAAATCTAAGGCTCAATATCAAAAGAGTCTAAATAGTTTTAAATTACCAATGCAGTATTTATGGAATGGGGCAATATTTTTCATAGCCAAGATCCAAATGTCAGTGTTCAGTGGATTAATTATCAGTCATAGTGATTGCAAAGTAGGAAGTGCTTTTCATAAGTAGACAATTTGGTGCTATGTACACTGGGGATAGCCTTCAGAGTCTATGGAGGATAAAAAGTATTCAAGCAAAACTCTTTAGCTGTCTATGTCTCCTACACTTATTGATGACCATTATCAAAATCCATCTAATTGTATTACCAGGGAAACTCTATGACCCCAAAATTTCCTAATAATAACTTAGACTAACACAAGTATGGATAGCCACAAAAACTCATGAGTACTTTGTGATATACTTGTGTTCATGTAAAGCCATCACATAGTAGGGTCTGAAACTCAACAGTTTGAGTTTGACCAAGATCACAATGACATTGACCAAGATCACTGAGGAGCAAAATATCTGTTATTCATTTATTTTCAATATGTATTTTTCATTTTCGTACATGTTTGTGATACATAATGAATATATTCATAGATAGTTGGTACAGATACATATTGCATGGTAATTCTTGTTACTGACACTTCCCCTGCCCTCCCTCCCTTTTCCTTCTCTCTCTAGATCCCCTTTTCATCTGTAAAAGTCCACTTCCCTATTTCCTATCATCTCTTATTTTGCTATTTTTTCCCATAATTTTATTGAGAAACAAATAGCAATGAGACAGTTTCAAATCAAATTGGTAGGACAGTTTCAATAATTAACACATTGCATACTCTCTTTCTAGTGGTCATTTGCTGTACAAGATGCGGACTTGATATCCTATTTGTAAACACCATTAGAACAAATTCCTCTATTCATTAAGAGAATGTAACTATATATCTATCCTAACCACTTTGAA
>NW_004524578.1:35967103-35977221 GCF_000260255.1 Octodon degus
GGACATGTTATCCTATTTACGAACACCATTAGAACAAATTCCTCTATTCATTAAGAGAATGTAACCATATATCTATCTCTTATTTTGCTCTTTTAATTATGTAAGTTTGGGTTTCTCATGTCAGAGAAACCATACAATATTTAACCTTCTGTATCTGATACATATCACTTAGCATTATGGTCTGAAGGTACATCTATTTTATTACAGAGGACTCAAATTTATCCTTCTTTATGGTGAGTAGTCCTCCACTGTTTATAAATACCTTTTCTTTACCCATACTCTACTGATGGCCAAGGCTTGGCTATGTTCAGCTGTGCTGCCATGAACATGGGTATCCATATGTCACTGCTGTAGAAAGTCTTTAACTCTTTTGGAAATATACACAGAAGACGTAGAGCTGAACTGAATCAAATTTCTAGTTTTAGTTTTTTGAGGAGCCTCCACACTGCTCTGTGGTTTACATTCTGGTTTACATTCTCACCAGAACGGTATGATGCTTCTTTTTGCCCACAACTTCACTGGCATTTATTGTTTCTTGCATTTGTGAGGCCGGCCATGCTTTCCAGAGTCAGATAAAATCTCAGTGTTGTTTTAAATTGGATTTTTCTAGTGACTAAAGATATTGAATTTTTTTCATGTACTTTGTGGATACTTATACTTCTTCTTACAAGAGGTATCTGTTTGTCTTGATTGTCCATTTTTGATTAGATGTTTTCTTTTAGGGCTGGTCTAATTTTTTTTTCTGAGTGTTTTATATATTGTAGCTATTAGACCTCTGTCAGAGGTGTAACTTGCAAAGATTGTTTACCATTCTGTAGGCTCCTTTTACTCTGTTGACAGTTTCTTTTGCTGTTCATAAGCTTTTTAATTTCATATGATTGCATTTCTTGATTGTTGGTGATATATCTTACGCAACTGGAGTTCTGTGGAAACAGTCCTTGCCTATTTCTATGTTCAAAAGTTTTGCCTACTTTATCTTGTGGCAGATTCAGTATTTCCGCTTTAAAATGTAGGTAGATCTATGGTTTGTTCTGAATTTATTTTAGCATAGGGTAAGAGATATAAGTCTAGATTAAATTTTCTGCAGGTGAATAATCAATTTTTTCCAGCATCCTTTGTTAAGAGGGTCTTTTTTCTCTAGTGTATGTTTTTGGTCCCTTTGTCAAAGATCAGATTGCTAAAAGTGTCTGAGAATGCTTCTGCCTCCTCTATTCTGTTCTATTGTGCCACATATATGTTTTCTTGCTAGTATTGCCATGAGGGTTTTTTTTTAAATTTTTATTTATTTATTTAGTGTGTGAGTGTGTGTGTGTGTGTGTGTGTGTGTGTGGCCAGATCAGCCCACCAGGGGGCAGGGCTGGCTGGCATGTGGTGCTGGGGGATTGAACCGAGGTCCCTGTGCTTTGCTAAGCTTGTTCTAAGTAGGTGCTTTAGACCACTGAGCCATCTCACCAGCCCCACCATGAGGGTTTTATTACTATATCTGTGTAATATAACTTGACATCTGGAATTGAGATGCTGCCTGCTTTGTTCTTATTGTTCAAGATTGCTTTTCCTATTCTCTTTTGCTATTCTGACTCAATATAAATTTTAGGATTTTTTTTCTAGTTTTATGAAGAATACTGTTGGTATTTTGATGAGGATTGCATTAAATCTATATATAAATTTTGGCAATATGGCCATTTTGACAATACTAGTCTCACCTATTCAAGAACAGGGGGTACATTTCCATTTTTTTATGTACTCTTCAATCTCATTTTTTATAGTACTATAATTTTCATTACACATGTCTTGAAGTTCCTTGGTTAGGTTAATTTCTAAGTATTTAATTATTATCTGTTGTGAGTTGTATTGCTTTCCTAATATCTTTCTCAGTGAGTTCATCACTGGTATACAAGAATACAATTGATATTCATGTATTTATTTTGTATTCTGCTACTTTGATGAATTTATTAGTGCTAGGAGTCTTTTGTGGATTTTTTTGTGACTTTTATTTAAAGGATCATGTCATCAGTAGATAAAAACATTTTAACCTCTTCATTTCCTATACTTTTTAAATTTTATTTCTCTTGCCTGGTTACCCTGGATAGTTTTGAGCACTATATTTAATTAGAGTGGACACTCTTGTCTTGTTCCTGATTATAGAGGAAAATTATTCACCTTTTCCTACCTAGTGTGATGTTAACAGTGGGATTATCATAAATGGTTTTATCAGTTTGAAGTGGGCTCTTCAATAGCTATTATACCAAGGTTTTTACTGTGAATGGCTGTTGATTTTTTTTTTTTTTAATGTATTTTAGTACAGGTCCACAGGGTTTCACTACATACATAGGACTCATAGTGATCTTCCTGTTTTCAGTCTCCCAAGTTCTGGGATTATAGGTGCGTGCCACCATGCCCAGTCTCAATTGGCATATCAGTGCACCCTGGGGGCAGGGCCAGCACAACACACTGGGGATAGATCCCTGGCCACTGTGCTCTGCCTAAGCAGCCACTTTCATCCACTGTGCTATCTGGTTGGCCCTCTAGCTGTTAAATTTTATCAAAGGCTTTTTCAGCATGTATTGAGATGATCATGTGAGTTTTGTCCTTCATTCTGTTTATGTAATGCTTTACATTTATTGCTTTATGGATCTTGAACCATCCTTGCATCTCTAGGATGAAGCAAGGTTGGTCACAGTGCATGATCTTTTTGAAGGTTTTTCATATGTGCTTACCAGTATTTTCTTGAAGAGTTTTGTGTGCATTTTTATTTTAAAAATTAGCCTATAGTTTTCTTCTTTTCTTCAGTCTTTGCCCAGTTTTGGTTTCAGGGTAATGTTAGTTTCAAGGAATAACTTTGGAAGTATTCATTCTTTTTCAATTTAATTGAAGAGTTTAAGGAATATTGGCATTAGATCTTCCTTGAAGTTCAGTAGAGTTCTACGATGAATTCATCAGGTCCTGAACTGTTCTTTTTTTGGTAGAATTTGTATTACTGCCTCTTTTTTGATACCTGTTATTGAATTATTTAGAGCTTTCATTTTTCTTGGTTCAGTTTTCATAATTCATAAGTGTCTAGCAATTTCTCCATTTTTTCTAGGTTCTCTGATTAAAATATTAGTTTTCAAGTGATATTTTTAGAATTCTCTAGATTTTTGTAGTGTTGATTATAGTTTTATGTTTTCATTTCTAATTACATTGACATGGGTTTTTTCTTTCCTTTATTTGGTAAGCGTAGTTATGGGTTTATCAATCTTGTTTATCCTTTCAAGGAGCCAAAAGTCTGATTCACTGATCTTTCATATTTTTTATTTCAATTTCATTAATTTCTGCTTTGAAATTTATAGTCTATTTCCTCATAAACTTCAAATTTGAATTCCTCTTGATTTTCTGAAACCTTGAGATGTATCATTAAGTTATTTTATTTGAAATTTCTTAATTCTTTTAACAATGTGCATTAAAACTTCCCTCTTAGAACTGATTTCATTGTGACCCTATTTTTCGGCTCATTGCTCTTCCATTGTCATTTGACTGTAGGAAATTTGTTTTTCTTTCTGGTTTTTTCTGGGAGTCCACTGATTATACAGTGATGTATTGCTTACTCTCTAGGTGTTTATCTAATTTCTGTAAGTTCTTTTGCTATTGATTTCTAGCTTCATTCCACCAGAATTTAATAGTATGTAGTGAATTATCTCAACTATTTTGTAGTTATTTAGCTGTACTTCAAGGTCTCCTAATAACAGTCTACTTTGGAAAAAGTTTTGTGTGCTGCTGAGAAAAAAACGTATATTCTCTGGTTGCTGGATGAAACATTATGTAGCTATCTGTTAAATTCATTTGATCAATGTTGTGTTTAATCATATTTTTTGTTGATTTTTGGAGGGCTCTGGTTGATCTAATTGTGAGCAGAGGGGTTGAAGATCCTCACTATAATTGCATTGGTGTCGATCTGTCCTTTAGTATCTAGTTTATCAGTATGTAATGGCCATCTTTGTCTCTCTACCAGTTTTGGCCTGAAGTAAGCTGTGTCTGAAGATAGCTACTCCCCATTGCTTTCAGTCTCCAGTTTCACAGAGAATCATTCACCCTTTCACATTTAGTCTAGGAGCTTCCCTTTCGATGAGATGCGTCTCCCATAGGCAGTATTTTGTTGCATTTTGGGTTTTGACCTCATATTCTAGTCTGTGCCTTTCACTTGGGGATTAAAACCATTACCAGTCAGAGTTTCTATTGTAAGGAGTTTGTGAATCCTGTCCTTGCATTATTTTTCCAGTGATGAGTCCCTTGTTTGTTTTCCTTTTGTTTGACTGATCTTCCTGTTTGACGTACATTTTCCTCTGGGCTCTTTGGTGCTGGTGGCGTTCCTCTCTCTGACCATGATTCCCTTGAGAATTTGCTGCAATGGTGATTTAGTAGTGATGATGTATTTCTTTTGAATTTCTTTGTCATGAAAATTCCTTGGCTCATCAATTTCAATTTCTTTTTTTGCCAGAACCGGGGATTGAACTCAGGCCCTTGCGCTTGCCAGGGAACCACTTATTCCATTGAGCTATCTCCCTGGCCCTGGTTCATCAACTTTAAAGACTAATTTTGCAGTATATAGGAAATCCCACAGCCTTCCACTATGAGTGACAGAAATGAAAGCACCAATGAAAGCCTTCTACCATGGTTTTTGTAAAGATGAATACCAGAGATATTTAAAGCAGAAATGATTGTTTTCTAATAATAGCACTCTGACTGGGCATTGTGGTATGTGCCTGTAATCCCAGCACTCAGGAGGCTGAGGCAGGACAGTCACTGTGAGTTTAAGGCCAGCCTGAGCCACAAAGTGAGTTGAAGTCCTACCTGAACTATATAGTGAAACTTTGTCTCAAAAGGACAAAAAAAAAAAAATTAATAACAGGACTCTCAAACCATCATACTGTGATGGGTCTAAAACTTCAGTAGATAGACTATTTTATAAAAGCTTTTAACAAATTATTATAAAAGGCAAATTAATTAATTAGTTAGTTGTGGTGGGATTAAATCTAAAGCCTTTTTACTGAGTGAGTTGCATCCCCAGTCATCTTTCTTCTCTCTCTCTCTCTCTCTCTCTCTCTCTCTCTCTCTCTCTCTCTCTCTCTCTCTCTCTCTCTCTCTCTCTCTCAACAGAGCCTTGAAAAATTATTTGAACTAGACCAGAACTAGACAATCCTCCTGTCTAAGTTTGCTAGAATGTTGGAATTATAGGCAAAGCTACCACACCTGTTACAATCACATATTTCAGAGTGTTTTTCAGTAATGAAAGTCTGTTTGTGCATTGTTGATTTTCTCAAAATAAAATGTGAGCACCCTCCCAGATCTGACTAGGAGGCAGGTAGTCTTCTCATCAGGGCGTCAAGTTTAGCACCACTTTCCAAATATGCACAGGAAGATGCAGGATGCAGGTTTTGCAGCTACACAGCTCTTTCTTCTTACTCCTCCCTAATACCTCTCTTCTGACTCTAATAAAAGCTGTGAGTCTTTATAGTCAGGATCTATTAGCCTTTGTGACTTCAGCTAAACATACTTTGGTTTTATATTTTCTGACAGTAATGAAATAGCAGCAGAAGAAAGCACTAGAAATAGGCTTGTCTTATCACTTAGAAATTGAAATAGAGAATCTAATGGGAAAACTGAGATAAGTTTTCTGCAAGGTAGTGTTTTGTATGTTTATTTTTCTTCCAGAACTCTAAATAGTTGCCTTGGCAGAGTGACTGCCCTGTAACTGCCCCCTCCTGAACTCTCAGAGGTGTTTATAGAAATCGAAAGTTCAGCAGTACATTTCCATGAGCTCATTACCAGTTCAAGTCATACCTTTTAGATTTTACATGTACAAATGGATATACACACAGGATAAGGCTCTCAGGTTGTATTTTAATTACAAAAGAGCTGAAGTCAGATATTTAATTACTGTAACAGCTGGGTATCTTTAGAATTCCTGCTTTGGTCATTATTATTCAAAGCAACGCTAAAGTTATTCCTTGCCTGCCTCTTTATGCTAATTGGCTCAGTCTACTTTGCTCCTCCTCCTTCCAGCTTCCCTTAAGGACTACATGTCCAGCTGTCACAGAGGGTAGATCAGACCAGGCAAAGAAATCATTTGATCGATCCCCACAGTACTTGCTTTCCTCTCTGTATGTATAACTGTAGCAGTCCTCTTAAATACTAGGGAATTGGATTTCACATCAGTGGAAGGCATTGTGCATTGCCAAAATTGTAATCTATTAGAAGTAGCTACTTTTGGAGATCTTATGCAAAAGGAAAGGACAGTTTCAATTTACTTTGAAGTGAAAGAAGAACTAAATCTAGTTTTTGCTAATTACATACACTTGGCATCTTTCGATGTGAGGGAGCTAACATTGGTGAATATTTATTTGAAGAATCATGTCTAGGAAAAACCTGGAAGATTACTAGAGTAGTAAATGTTTTACATGCAAAGCAGGATCTGCATGTGAGTATGTGGTTCTGCATGCCTTCTGAGAACCATTTTAGGTGACTGGCCGAGCTAAGGAAATGTCGCTGTAATCCTCAAACCACAGCCAGGCTGCTAGTACCATGTCTGCTACTCAGAGGCGAGGCAGCAGCCACCTGTTCACCAGTTTGCACATGTGTCAACAGGAGCTGTGGGAGAACCAGCAACAGCAAGGTGAGTCCATCTAATGACTTCTGTGTTCTGTGAACTTCTGTGCATTTGCATATTCAGAGGGTGGTGGGATGGTACAGTAGCTGGAGGAACCTCTGATTATAAAATGCTTTGTAATCTTCCATTTTTATAACAAGAAGTATAGTAGGGAGGCATAAGGATGGGTTAACCTGGATTAGCTAGTGATTTTTTTAAAATTACAAAGAACTGAAAGACTACCAGTAAAGAATATTCCTTGGGAACTTGGATGCTTAAGGTCCTAGCCACTGTTAGACTTTAGTCTGATATATTTTGTGTCATTTGAAACATGTGACTCAGAAAGGCTGCATTAGTTATAGGAAGGATTTAGCTGAGGGGAGCTTTAATTTAGCATGGAGCTGTCCCCCTGGTGTTGTCCCTGAAGTTTTGGTCCTAGTTTAAACCTAATTTTATGTGGATTTCTTGTTCATTAATTTTTGGGAGATATAAATATGTTCTTGATTCTTTCTTTTTTATAATCCTGAGAGAACAGGAAGTGGACAGGAAAGGGTCACATTTCACTCGCTGGGCACTCATTCAGAACTAGACAACATCCCCTTCGCAGCCATTTTCATAAACAATGTTTTAAATTTTTAAAGTCTGCTATCTATCTAGATGCATCCATTCATGGCAGATGGCTGACATGAATAGGCAAGACAGTGTCTCCAATTCACCAAGTGTGGGGTGGCAAGGGACACTTGTGAGAAAGGCTAGGTACCCCTATAGACGATGTTGCTGCCTCCCAGAGATTAAGGATTTACCAGACATTTTTCATGTCACCTCAGTGGCCTGTGATGGTTCTGTTTATGTATGGATCTAGGCTGTGACCTTTTCATTTATTTTTCTGTAGACACACTTTTAGATTTCAGTAGTATGGACTATGGTGGCTAATGGGCCAAAACTGTCCACTTACGGTATGAGTGTTTCAAGCCACCTCCCTGAATGAGTCTTGCAGCTCTGGGAAATGATTCCATGCTATCCAAGGCTTACCATAGTGCAGGAAGAAAGTGATTTTTGTTAAATGTAGACTTCTAAAACCACACTGTACTGCTGAGGCTCAAATGAGTCATTTTAAGCCCACTGCCTTAGAATGTAGAGTCCTGGGACGAAGGAGGGTTTCAGTACAACACTTCAGAATGCTCTTGCTCTTCTGCTAATACAGAATAGGGCTCATGGTTTTTTTTTTTTTTTTCTTGCTGTTCCTTTTGTTTGCAGTATTCAAAGCTGATACAATATTTCTTATAGAAAATTTAATGAGAGCAGCATAAAGTAGATGATAAAATAACCACCTGTCACCCCAAGACCCAAAGATAGTTGCCAGTTATGTGTGTGTGTGTGTATATATATATATTTTTTTTGGGGGGGCAGAACTGGGGATTGAACTCAGACCCCTGTGCTTGCCAGGGAAGTGCTTACTCTACTGTGCAATCTCCCTGGCGCCGCCAGTAATATTCTGAATAGGCTTTGTAGCCTTGTCTTCAAAATACAGGTATAAGGTTTCCTTTGCTATACTTTTAAGCAAAAGTAGATGTGCTCTGTACATAGCGTTTTATAAGCTGCTTCTTCAGTTAACAACATATGATGACCAAACTGCCCTGCCTTTAAGTACAAATGATCTTATTTTTATGGTTCTTTCATATGGACTCACCAAAATCCCTTAGGCAATTCCCTGCTGACAGACATTTTACTCATTTCCATATTTTGCTATTTCATTAATAACATGTTAAACCTAAACTAATGGATAGATTTGTGCAAAGAAATGTGTAGAATTGTGTGTTCAAGGATTTTACATTTTTTACTTTTTAGATTTTTTTTTTTTTCTTTTGGACTGACTCTCAAATTATCAGTGAAGGATATATCTCAAGAACACTGTTTTCAAAAATTCTTTCCTGATTTTATAAGTGGAAAATAATATCCCACTGTTGTTTTAATTGAAGGCAGACTGTCTCAAAGGTCTCTCTCTTCTTTACTGGCTGTATTCAGAGAAGCCTGGAAATATCATTATGATGACATATTTCCCCAAAATACCGAGACTATCTTTTTCTCAGACTGAAGCTTTATGCCTAGAATATTTTGAAAGCCACCATATTCTTCCATGGCTGAGTCTCAAAATATTTGCCCACGTAAACCACAATTCATGCAGTTGTGAAGCATGCTGATGCAGCTCATACCGGCCATATCTGCTATAAGAAATGTCATTAAGAGATTTGAGTTGACAAGTGACAATAGTAGTGTTTGCTATGTTTTTAAATAGCATTCAAATTACTGGAATTTAAAAGTTTACATTTACTGTTTCTGGAAATTAAAAGCACTCATTTGGGGCAGTGGTCAGGTTTTTGCTCTCTGCTATATTTGCACCTTGGTATTATGCAAAGTTCAGCAAAGGTCCAAGGAGGCAGAGCCACTCGTTTTAGAGAGTGCGGTCTGGCTGTGGATTTGGTCACAGAAGCATGCTGGGTTCGTGGCTTTGGCTTTGTCCTGGACGGACTACTCTTGCTGCTTTCTTATTTAGCTCATGATGATTAATTGATTTTTAACTGTTCTGGGACCATGACCAGCTTCAAAACATACATATATTCTAATTCTTCATTCTCCATCCTAAAGTATCTTATGGATCTGGGGAGCTAGCTCAGTGGCATAAGCACCTGCTTGAAAAGCGCAGGGTCTAGAGTTTGATCCCCACACCCCATGCCTGGCGCGACCTGCCCCCAGTACCCAGGTGCACCATGCCACACCTGGAACTGTGTGTGGCTGTACCTGCCTGAAATTCCAGCACTAGGGAGGCTGAGGCAAGAGGATCACTATGAGTCTGAACTGCGTAGTGAGACCCTATATATAAAAAGAATTACATTAAATTTTTTAAAAAAGTGATTTATGTTGACCCCAAAATATTTGACTTGACCTCCTCGCCCATAAAATACACTTTTTTGGTTGAACACACAGATAAAAATTCATGTATTCAACAACTATTTGACCAAAACTATGCCCAAAGTATTGTGTCAATTTGTGACACAGTACTTTTTTTCCCCACCCACTCATGTCTGCTTGACTCCAAGTCCACAATTGAAATGTAATCTCATTCCAGAAACCTCTCACAGAAACATGCAAAATGTTGACCAACTACATTTTGGTCAACCAAATTGACACATGAAATTAATTATTACAGATAAATATGATTCTAGGTGTATAAATTAAACTAAATCTTGATTTCCTGTCTACATAAAATATATTTCACTTCTTGTTACTTCTGGAAGCTTCTTTCTTTCTTTCTCCTCTTCCTCTTCCTCTTCCTCTTCCTCCTCCTCCTCCTCCTCCTCCTCTTCCTCTTCCTCTTCCTCTTCCTATTCCTCTTCCTCTTCCTCTTCTTCTTCTTCTTCTTCTTCTTCTTCTTCTTCTTCTTCTTCTTCTTCTTCTTCTTCTTCTTCTTCTTCTTCTTCTTCTTCTTCTTCTTCTT
>NW_004524578.1:35977321-35980478 GCF_000260255.1 Octodon degus
TTCTTCTTCTTCTTCTTCTTCTTCTTCTTCTTCTTCTTCTTTCCTATTTAGCACAGGATCTGCAGAGTCTCACTACACAGATCAGACTCTTAGTGATTCTCCTGTTTTCAGCCTTCTAAATTCTGGGATTACAGATGTGCACCACCACACCCAGTCTCATTTGCTGTCTCAGCACACCCTGGGGGCAGGACCAGCATGGCAAGCCAGGGATCGAACTCCAGTCCCTGAGTCTGCCTAAGCAGGCATTTTTATTTGTTGAGCTATCTGGCCACCCCTGGTAGCTTCTTCTGTAGTATTTTCAGTCTGTTTATCTATAATATTGATCTTGTGACCAAAGTTATAATTGTTAATCTATATTCTTACAATGTCTCATGTATTAGGCAGACAACCACAAATGTTTTATAGGGCTTTACAATTTTAAAAATGGTTTTATTTTTACATTTTCTCACTTAACTCTTGCAATAGTCAGAGGAAGTAGTGTATTAGTGGAGTTGGAGAGAATCACCAGACTGAAGACCCAGGCAAAGAGCTACTATCACAGAAGTCTGTTCCCTGTTGCTCTGGCGACATCAGCCTTTTGTTTGGCTCTGGGCTTCAACCAATTAGGCTAGCCTCACTCACATGGTGGAAAGCAATCTACTTGACTCCAAGTCCACAACTGAAATATAGTCTCATTCCAGAAGCCTCTCACAGAAATATGCAAAATGTGGACCAACTGTATGGGTCCTGGGACTCAACCAAGTTGACACATAGAATTAATCGTTACAGATAACTATGATTAACCCCATATTTAAAAATGTGGTAACTAAGAATCCTCAAGGTCAAGGGACTAATTTCAATGTTCCTTCTCCTCTCTATCACTGTCTCATAAAATCTATGATCCTAGTGTCATGTTTTCCATTCATCCATCTCAGAGGAAGCTCGGCCAGACATTCAAAATGCCTTGGAATTCCTCCTGGCTTTTTTTGTATGTTCTGACACCAGCTTAGGAGTATCCTACAATTGAATTAAATTCTGACACTACCCCAAATTAATGAAGATCCCAAAAACTAAGGGCTCAGTATTAAAGGATGCTCCACTTCAGACAACAATCCTAAATTTCAGGTGTCCCCAAGGCATTTTCATTTCTGCCAAGCCAGCCACAAATTCAAGGCTTCTGACAACTCCTTTAGATTTGATAATGTGCTAGAGCAACTCACAGAACGCAGGAAAGCTCTGTACTTACCGATTGCTATTTTATTTTCTATCATTAAATAACCTGATGAAGAGGTACACAGCACAAGATCTGGGAAGATGACGACCAAACAGCTGTGAGTTTCTGCGTATATTTGATTCTTAATGTATTTTTTAAGGCAGATTCATAAAACTTGCAGCCTCTTCCCACATATTGATGCCCTCATCCATTCCTTTATTCAACATCTTTATAGTACACTCCCACCATATACCAGATGCTATCCATATTGCCTCTGTATTACCATTCCATCTGTACAACATCTGAATTACAAACTGAGAGGATAAAGGTAGTTGTGTTTTCCCCCACCCCAAGGTTGTTTTCTAACATTTCTGCTAAGGAGTTCTGTAATGAAAAGTAAACTAGTAATATTTTTTCAACTCTTTATGGGGGAAAGAAAACTTCATTCAATTCTATGAAGCTCTGAATATTTCAGACGCTTGTAAAAGAAGATGGCCAACAAGCACATCAAAAAATGCTCAACATTGTTAGTCCTTGAGAAAGGACAAAATAAAAGCACTATGAAATATCATTTTAATTGGATGGTGCTCAATTTAGATCCCAAAGGTCCACAGGCTAAAGGTTGACTTCTTATTCTGGCACTTTTAGGGAGTGACGAAAATACTAACAGGCCTTCTGTTGTTGGGGCTGAGCTCTTAAAGGGGCAGTGGGACTCGAGCTTCTACCATCTTCTCTTCTTCCTACACCACACCCTCCTGCAATAATCTGTTGCCAAAAGCTCAAAATCAGCAAGACCAACCAACCATGGACTGAAACCTCTGAAAGTATGTGTCTGAATAAAACCTCCTCTGTTTGTTATTTGTACCTTCCATATTGTGAATATCTCAGATATTCTGTTACAGTAACAAAAAACCGCAAACACCATTAGAGTGGCTAATGTACTGACAATATGAGGCTTGGAGGAAGAAGCAGAATAAGCAGAACTCCCATCATTTGTGCAGTGTGCCGTGATCACTTGGAAAATGACTTGGGAGTTTCTTATATAGTTAAACCTATACCAACCCTACAAACTAGCAGCTCCATTCTACTTTGCCAAGAGGACTGAAAGTACCTGCATAAAACTTTCATAAAAATATACAACGTAGCTTCCCACATGAACCACATATGAACAGCCCAAATACTCATAAGCAAGTGAAGATAAACAAATTGAGAAGTATTCCATTGGCTGTGATACTAAATAATGGAAAGGAAGGAAGTACAGATACACGTAACCATGCAGATGGATCTCAAAAAATGTTATTTTGAGTGGAAACAAGTCAAACACAAAGGAACACTCTGTGTATTACTCTATTTATATGAAATTCTAGGACAGACAAGACTAGGTCATGGTGATAGAAATGAGAATAGTTGTTCAGGGAGGTAGAGGAATTGGACTGGAACACTAAGGAGCTCACTAGGCTAATGGAAATGTTCTGTGACTTGAGCGTGGTTTTGGTTACAGGACCCTATGCACACACCTGTCAAAATTTGTCCGTGCATTTTATATTGTGTGATTTATGCTTCAGTTTTTAAAACATAGAGTTACCTTGGGGACCTCGTACTCCAAAGCTGCCTTCAGGACTCTGAATCCTGGAGAGATTGAAAGGTCTCAATGGATTTTAACAAGTTTCCCAAGAACATAACAGTACCTAGCTGGCGGAATTGCTATACCTGAACTTAGAAAATTTCAACATGCAAGGCGAAATATTAGTCGTTCCCTCAGATAAACTTAATAATTAGTAGTATCTTATTACTTTGTTCACCCATGAAACTTAAAACTTCTATACTGAGATACAGCAATCTAAACTACCAAATCAGGATGAATTGAAGAATAAAAAAGAACTAAGTATTTATTAGCTAGGGCCAGAGTATATATCAGTGGAAAGAAATTAGCAAGCACTGATTAGCCTGGCTCTGAGTCCCTAC
>NW_004524578.1:35981188-35989240 GCF_000260255.1 Octodon degus
TGACTAACTCATAATTTGTCCTAAAATAAACAGCTAACTGGGACTATTTCATAAAGATTTTCCTCACCAACTTCTTTTTCATTTTGCCTGAACTCAGCATTTCATTCATTCCACTCAACAAATAGTCACAATTTCAGACAGTATGCTGCTCCCTACTGAACAAAGCAGCCTGAACTTCCTCCCGCAGGGAGCTTGCTTCCTGACAGGCAGGAGGACAGACAATGAAGAAGATAAACAAGCAGAATGTACAGTATGGATTGTCATGGCAGATGTGGCAAAGGTGGAGAAAAATGAAATAGGAAGAATAGGAAGTGTCATAGTGGAAGTCCCATTTAAACTGGGTCCTCAAGAGCAGATCTTATTGAAGAGGAGAAGTTTGTGATCAGAACTGGAGAGAGTGAAGGAATTGTGCAAATGTGCTGGAAAAGCAGTGCCAGTCTCGTAAGAATAAGTATACAGACTGGGCTTGAGAATTTAGTCTACACATAATCTTGTTTTAACATTAGTCTCAACTCACTTGTATCACTGCAGTGTACTACTCCTGCCCCCTCCCTCTCTCTTCAGGAAATACCTTCCAGTACCCCAGGGAATGCCTGTACCTACAGATAATCCTGAACCCTAAATATGCCACTTTTCCCTACACAGCCAGGATGTCCTGGAACAAGTCCCCATTAGCCAACAAGGGAAGGCTATACACACCTATGATAGAATTTAATTTATAAAATAGACATACTAAGATATTAATAATCATAATAAAATTAAACAATTTAAAAGTAATTCATAATAAAAGTCATTAGAATTTGTGAATTATTCATTTCTGAAATTTCCAAGGTGATATTTTTGGACTGGTGTTTACTATGGATAACGTGGAAAGACTGATACTGGAAAACAAAACAGGATGAAGGAGACAACTGTTGTCTAGGTCAGTGTTTCTCGAACTAGTGTTGCCTGACAGTTGCCTGGAGAATTTATGAAAGCACAATTGCTGGGTTTCACTCTAACTTTCTGATTCAGAAGGTTGGGGGGCAGGGGAGAGGAAAGAACTAAGAAGGTTTTTTGTTTTGTTTGTTTGGATTTTTTTTACTTATTTTGTCTTCTGAATAAAGAATTGGACCCAGGGCTTAGTACATGATAGACAAGTACTCTACCACTGAGCTAGTCTTTTTTATTTCATAGTATTTTTTTATTTTGAGTCTAGCTAAATTGCCCAGGTTGGCATCCAACATATTATCCTCAGATTCCTGAACAGCTCAGATTATAGGTGCATGCCATTACTGTTGGCTGAGAATTTTCATTTTTAAGAAGTTTAATGTTGCAGAGATTATACTTCAAGAACTGTGATATTAAGAGATAAAAGTGAGCCAGTGCAGGGACCTGCTTAGGTAAGTGTCAGGCACTTATTTGAGAGATAAAGTTAAGCAGAAAGAAAGGGTATTTCTATAAACAGAAGTCATTTGTATAATGTATTGACCAGGATAGTTATCTCAGCTTTGACTATGTACAAGATGGCAAATATTACATGTTAATTTGAGCTAATTTGGTCATTTACAGCTTCTACTAGTAGTAACCATAAAACAAGAGACAGATTAAAAGTAAGAAAGTAGTCTACAACTTCATTAACATGGTAAAATAAAAGCAAACCTTAGGCTAAATTATTTCAGCTAGGGACATGTTAAACATTTATTAGCAAACAAACACAAAACCATTCAAATGATATCCTTAACTTTCTGTTGTTTGGTAATCTGGTACTTGTCTAAAGGTTTTCTCAGACACAGCATTCCATAGGCAGTATTCTGTAGAGTCTGAGCCAGGCACTCTCCCACTACCCAGTGGACACAGACACATTCACAGGCATCGTATTTATAGGATACAGGCCTGCCAGATTCTTCTGTCCAGTTCACTCAACACTAAAAGTATTCCAAAAACATTTTTGGCAATCCAGTGTCTTGGATGCCACAAATTTCATCATGAAATCATGAAAATTTATTTCTGATGTTCATTATGCTAAGTCACACAGTTTCTGATATTGACTCAGGTGGAAAAATGATGAGTGATAATGCAAAGTGTGAAATGTGGGTTTCCCGGCATTAGCAATCACCCTGGAACACAGATCCCCGAGGAGGCCACTAGACACCACTATTTAATCCATCATGTACATGCACATCACAGTGCTTTTGCTGTTCTTTTCTAGAGTCCATTACAACTGTCATGTCAAGAAGCTGTGCCTCCTCACATTTTTCACAATCAGGCATTCATATTAATTGGAGGCTGACCCATGGGATGGGTGGAGAGCCAAGATGTTGGCACACACACAGCCCACACACCAGTGTGCTGCCATACATGGGGTCTCAAGTGCTGGCACCAGCATAACTGTGACCTTGCCGCTATTGTGATTTATGGAATGCCATGGACGTGTTAGGAGCCAATAAATTCCCTCTCAAGATGAAGATTCTGTGATTTGAGGAGACACCACCAGTGTGAATAAAATAACTTGTGTTATAAGACAGCAGAAAAATAGGTCTATACTTTAGACCATACATAGTATGACTTGTAAACAAATCACATTTGTGGAGTTTTAATTGTATGTCAGGTTGTTTTAATCTCTGTTCATGTGGTCACTCATTTCTATTCAAGTGTCCCAGGAGGCCAGTAACTTCAAGACCTCAGAACCATGTTCCTAACCCAAGAACCCTGATTCCAGTGTCTGCATTCTAACCCCTTATCACTGCCTTCTATGCTGGCACAAAGATATACACTCAGCTAAGCACTTGGGAAGAGCCTGGCTTGTGGCTCTTGCACTAATCTGTGGTATTGTTATTTAAATAGACATAACTAAATTACCAAACAAATATTATATGGTTTATGAAGCACCTTCCACTCTCCCTTGGACAGTTACACTTGACTGTGAAAGCAACAAGTGAGGCGATTTAGGTGTATGGATCAGTGCAAACTTCACAGCACAGAGCAAGTGGCTTGCTGACAAGTCTAGCAGTTTTTGCTTAATGCTAAGTAATCGTGCAACCCATGTCTTCTACACTGCATGATGCATGAAAGAGAGAAACATACGATATTTGGAACTGGATTGATACATGGGTTGTCTTTTGACAAAACAAGCAGATAGCATCAAAACTACAAATTAAAAGAGGTGAATAGTCATTATTACAATTTACTTTTAATTTAAACTCAGGACTCCATTTCAAGTGTTAGTTCAACTATTATATTAAATCATTAACTTGACTTGGAATTTAATCAACATTTAGGCAAGGTAAGTTTCACACCTGAGTTGTTTTTTAATGAACTCTGTTGAAAAATCTTGCAAAATATTCAAAAGTCAGGATTCAAGATGCAAACAACACTTTTTGCAGTTAGAAGCTGCATTCCTTTACCCATGATCAGAAGTGTCAGTGCTGTGGATTAGCATAAACAGGCAAATTGCAGGAATAAGATCTAGACTTTCAGCAGAGCATCACGGGCTGCAGATATTTGCATATTGACTAAGTAGCTGACGTCCATTTTTTCTTGTTCTGGTAAAATTCATAAAGAGGGATCGTCTTCTAGAAAGAGTGAGAAAGGGATGAAGCCTCCCTCCTTGTGAATAGACAGTTGTGCTCTTACCCAGTGTCAAATTTTAGTTGTCTGCAAAGAAATGAAGTTACAGACAAAGATTGTGTGTGTATGCATGTGTGTATCTGTGTCTGTGTGTATTTTTATAAGGTAAGTGTGGGCAAGACACATACCAGCGCTGCAGATTTTAAAGTTCTGTTTGTTAAATAAGATAACTTTTGGTACTAAGATGTTTCATTCTCAAATATGGATTTAAAATTTGGTACTTTACACTATTTTTCTTTTTAAAAACTAAGCTAAAATTAATTAATTAAAATGATTTTCTTAATAATGGTCATAAAGAAATAAAATAGGTTTTGAGGGAGTTTCAGAAAACAACCCTACCAACATAAGATAAGAAGCATAGAGAAATTAAATATAAAAAAGTAACAAATTTACCAAATTTCATTCATTTTATGAACAATTCTAGCTTTACCCTTTAGGTATTCTCATATTTTGAGCTTTACCCTTCAGGTATTGCATACTACCTTGTATGTAGGAGGCAATTAATATTCACTAAATTAATCAATACTCTACTTTCACTAGTTCATTCAGGTGATTAATAGGCATCAGTCACTAAATTTTCAGGCTTCAAAGACTATCCACTCCAGCTTACTTTATGTACTAAAGAACTGCAAACAGCAGAGAAGGGCTGTGCTCAAAGTCAATGGTTAGTCTGAAGAGCTGGGAATGCTCTTTCGTTCACCTCCACAAGTCCTGAGACACAAGTCTGCTCTAGTAAAGAGTATCTGAAATGGATAGAAAAATTAAAAGGGTAAAGTTATATAATTTTCAAATACTTACGAGTATTTGCTTGCTATATAATAATCCCGATATTAATAATGTAGACAAGAAAAAGGAGAAATGAGATGAGTGGATGTAAAAAATGTGTGGGAGCTGGGGGTTAGCGATGAAGGAAGTGGAAGCAGAAAATGAAAATTGAGATTTTTATAAGTCCTTTAGTTGACAAATGGATTGGAAATGTGGTGCACACATACAATGTAATATTATTCCACCTTTAAAGTAATGAAATTTTGGTAACATGTTAGCAAGTGGAGGGAGACACTCTACCAAGTGAATTATGCCCTGTATAAAGACCGACATTGTATATTACACTCACGGCCAGTTCAACGTCAGAAATAGGTCAGTGGTTTCCAACAGGAGGGAACAGGATGGGCAGCAACTGTTCAATGGGTACAGAGTTCCAGTTTGGGACGATGAAAGCATTCTGTAGATGGAAAGTGATGCTTGTTGTGCAAAATGTGAAGATGCTAAATGCTACTTGGTACGCTTGAAAATAAAATGGCACATATCTTATTATGTTTGTTTTATTACTATATTGAAAAATTGTAAGAGCGTTTTAATTAATTAGAATATATTCCACAATAGTTTTACCTTGATTTGTTATAATATCCATTGATCATGAAAGCCTAAATCTAGAATCAGCAGATTTGAAGGGTTATTTTCAGTTTTCCTAAAAGTTTTCAAATCGTAAGTTTTGTAACTTATACATAAGTCACATAAATTGAAGTGTGGAAATTTTTCTCTCATAACTTTCTTTAGCACGATGAGCAAAATGTGTCTGGCAAGTATGAAAGGTACTACTTGGCCCTCACTTCTCCCAAACTAGTTTGAGCGCAGTGCATTAAGGTACCTGTGCAGAACCGTCTGCAGCAAGCATCACACATTCCTTTTCATCCTGTACCCTACTGAGGAGGACTTGGGTCTGCCAGCGTTTAAACCAAGGAGCAGCTGAGTGCTGGCCTCCTGGGGCTCTGCCTACTCTCAGCAAGCAAAGGCTCATAGGCCTTCTGGACTTAGGTAGAAATTTGATTCCTTTCTTTCTGACTAGACCCCAATTATTTGTTGAACGTCCATTTATTCCTTTTTCACTCAGAGGCTCCAGACAAAGATGATTCAATTTAAGGAAAACAGTTTGAGAATTGAAAGAATTTACAATCATTTCAGTGTCTGGGTTGAGTTTTTTTTGAGTCCATGAAGAAGTTTAAATTACTGTTTTTTCACTATAGTCAAAAAGTTTAAATTGATCTGAATTCAATATATGAAGCTGTATTAATGTATCATGAATTTTAAATAGAGACTTAATTCTTGCCAATGGTATTTGGTGTCAAAAATCACCTCTTTAATTGTATCAGTAAATAGTAGTGAAGGGGCTGGCGAGATATCTCAGCAGTCTAAGCGCCTACTCAGCAAGCGCAAGGATCCAGTTTTGATCCCTAGTATCTCATGCCATGCTGGCCCCAGACACCAAACCAGCCTCTGAAACCAGGTGTGGTGCCACATGCCTGCCAGCCCAGTGCTGAGGAGACTGAGACAGAAGGGTCACTGTGAGTCTGAGCTGTGTAATGAGACCCTGTACCAAAAAATATTAAATACTCCTGAAGAACTATTTTGAAGCTGTGTATGTGCCTGCTCAGTATGTATCTTCACTGTCCCTGGAAACCTAGACTTTTTTTCTGTTCCCCACTCCCTCAGCAAAATGGACAGACCCATCTCTAACATATGGAAGCGTTTTCACAGTGAGTTATTCTGAGGGGGAAAACATGCCATTTTCAAAGGCTGTCAAATGAAATATGCATCTCCAAATGGTACCGGTTGACCAAGCCCACCCTAGGACACAGTCTGGATTCTTTATTAGCCACTGGTCCCAAGTAGCAGAATGGTGTAGAGAAAGAGTAGACAGACTTTGCTGACACCATCATCCCAGGAGGCCTAAATTTGCTCTAATAAATATACTCAAGTAGTGATTAGAAGTACCCTTAACACAAAAGCACACAATGCTCTTATTTATAAACAAAATAACACCTTTCATTATAGAGTAATGGGTGTGTTCAGTCAAAGGTAATATACTCATCTGGTTTGTTTTGCCTAAAAATAAATATTGACACTGAGATGTAAAACTAATTAGATCATCATGCTACATTATTGAACAAGAGCTTTTGAGTCAGCATATGAACAAGTAATAGCAAGAATAGTGGCAGCATCTTACATATTTATTGATGGTGAAGCAAAAGTATAGGAAGATACATGCAACTGAATCACATCCTCACTAGGTCTGGATGGTGCGAAGGAAGCTAAAGAGAGTTGTTAGGAACTAACCGCCTCACCCTTCAGGAAAGAAGGAGCCAGAGGAGCCCCTGAACTCATAGGGGAAGCTGGGAGGGAAGCTGACTTGCGGAAAAAGCCATGAGATTCAGCTCTCCATATTTTAGTCCCAGATCTCTAAATATTGCCCACCTGGCCTTGGACACATCTTGTCATTTAGAGCCTTAGTTTTGCGAAGCAATTTACTAATTTATCTCCTCAGAGTCATATAAGTCATGTAAGAGCCGCAGCTTCCTAAGCACTGATTACAAGCCTGACATTGTGGTAAGCATTTAACACATGACTTTGCTTAATCATTACAACTCTATGAGGTGGATCTTATGCTCCCCATTTCACAGATGAGAAAACCTGGGCTTAGAGGGCTCCAAGGACCTGCCTTAGCTCACATAGAACACTAAAAAGGGAGAATTTGAGTCTATATCTGATTTCTTGAAAGTGCAGACATTTAAAATAATGCATTCTGATTCCTAGCAGCTGTTCATTTATTCACATAAATTAATTTATTTAAATATGTTTTATAAAAGGCAAAGTATGATAGAAATAAGTTTTTATGTTATCCCAGTGCATAAAAGAAGAATGCAACAAGATTTAACTTCTCACAGCACATGTTGAGTTCATATTAAATTAAACATTTAAAAAGACGAAAGGGTAAGGAATAGTCATGGCTTGCCCTAGATTTCATTTGATAGTTTCTCTCTTTAAGAAAGAAGAAGAATAGAAGAAATAAAAAAGAAAAAAAGGAATAATTCAAAGGTTAATGTTTTAACTCTGAAATTTAATGGAGTGTGCTATAATAACCACTGAAAATGGTCCACTGAAAATTGATTTTTGAAATCATTTCAGTCCCTGACCATTTTTAATACAGATTACATGCACATGATGACCATGAATCCTCTCAAAAAATTAAATCAAGCTGTTCTTTTCAGCCACCACTGTATTTGATAACAGATTAATTTTGCCAGATGTCTTATATAAAATGATTTAGTTAAGATTATCTATTCTTCAAGGGCCAGCCAAATAGCTCAGTGGACTAAAGCACCTGCAAGCAGGCGCAGAGACTGGGGGTTCAATCCCCAGGACTGCTGTGCCGGCCCAGCCCCCGGGACGCGCTGAGATGGCAATTGAGACTGGGCAGTGGTGGCCCTCGCCTGTAATACCAGTGTTTGGAAGGCTGTAATCAGGCAGATCACTACAAGTCTAATCTGGTAGTGAGATCCTGAACACCCTGTAGACCCTTCCCTAAAATATAAATAAGTAAGATTATCTATTCTTCAGAATGTACAAACTTCATCATAAAGATATCAGAAAAATGATATAGAAAAA
>NW_004524578.1:35989470-35991521 GCF_000260255.1 Octodon degus
GTCTCTGGCTACTGTATCCTACCGCATGTGATTGGCTAGATTGAGGCGGCACAATTTGTAGTTAGGGCGTGGATAAGAACTTTCCACACAGAGCTTTCAAGTTCTCGGTCCTGCTTGCAGGAGAGCTGCAAAAGCTCCATGTGACACAAATCTGATGCCTTTTGCTACTTGCCCATATCAGATATTATCATATCTCTGTGTCTTTTTTAAAAAAAGTATATGTTTAGATCTAGGCCAATATACAAATCACTATGGAAATAATTGAAATTCTTTTTAGTTAGTATGAACTAGTCCCTTGAAGATTATAAATTGAAGAAGTAGAAGTAGATGAATTCGAAAAATAGGATAAAGCAGACACAACCCTGAATGGTGATGGTTGTATTCACAGCATCTGAGTTTTCTCATGTTCTTTCCAATTTCCTGTGATGATATTATTCCCATTCTGAAAATGAGCGCTTTCTCATCAGTTTATCATTGATGGGGAGAGGTTTGATTCTTTTTATCTCTAGCAGGTGCGCTTCATAAATGGATTTAAATTAAGAAATGCTTCATTTTCTAAAGAAGGCATTTTATAGCTTTGTTTTTGGTAAAAATTTACACTATATTTTACAACAGAAGAATTTGATTGAAGAAAAAAGGCCTCCTTACCCACACTTTTATTTTGTACAGTTCCATATTTTTTTACAAACAGCTGATATTTGTGGTACACAATATTGTTTATACAAAAATTAAAAAGTTGTTTATACTGTAACTGCAGCAGGAATGACTGCCATTCTGATGTAAGAGCTCAACTTGTGTCTCAAATTGTGCTGATGCTTTGTAGCTCTTCTGGAAACTTCTGTGTGAGCCACTGTTTTTCTCTGGGGTCCTGGCCATTTTACTTTCAGGCCACTAAAAGGCATTGTATAAAATAGAATCTAGAGTGTCCCATCGCACTTACTAATGTCACTTTGTGGTCCTACTGTCTTCTTCTGTAAAGACTTTTTAAAATGTCTGTTTGTGGGTAATTTGCTTATTTCGTTCTTTTCTACATTTTTACAGAGTCCCCCATCTATGCCTTGAAATAAGCACAGAACGTCTTACACTTGTAGTTTGTTTGACTTGGCATAAATCCCCTTTTCTCCTTGGGCTATACTTACCCTTTCTCAAAACATCTTTAGAAGATTTTAATATAGTTTGAGGGTTTTGTTTGTTCCATTAAAAAAACAATCCAAGACTGTCATTCACACATTGTGTGTTCACTTTTTCTGTACAGAGATGGAAGTCACTTGTTCTGATTTGCCTGTTTTTCCCCCCTATGGATAAGGTGATTTTTTGAATTGAAAATTCCTAAGTTTCAAATTCTTATTAGGAGTTTTAGAAATATGATAAATGCTTTGCTGCAATTTATGCTTCTATAGTAAGTGTGTGCTTTGCAAAACTAAATATTTCAGTTAATACTAAATAATCATATACAGAAATCATTTCTTCATGAAAAAAACACATTTCAGACATATGAGACCAGAAAACAAACTTTTGTACCCTAGGGAAAATCATTCATGCTTCAGCAGAATATCTGAATGACTAGTTTTCAGTACCTTATCAATACTTCAATATCTTCATAATAGTTTCCTTTAAGGTCATCAGAGTAGCCTAAGATTTTTAACTTACATTGAATCATAATAATTACAGAATTTGGCTTGAATATGGTATCAATTAAATTGCCAGGTTACTCAGAACATCTGCAGTTGTAGTCGCTGCAGGACTACAACTTCAGGAATCACCACTGTGATCTTCCTAAACTTGAGCTCATTTGACAGAAATTTGTTCTTTTGTGAACATAAATATCTGTAGAACTTACTCATAGAGTTTGCAGAAGATAGCTTCTGGCTCAGCAAGTCTTGGTTTGGGCCCAACTTCTACATTGCTAACAGGCTTGAATCAACGCTGCTCATTTCCACTGGCCAGACTTTGAGGAGCAAAGATCTCTAAGACTATATAGGGACCACAGTATGAATTCAGAAACTTTGAGATGTTAAAAAAATAAGTGAGCTAAGTTGGAAAACAAGAAG
>NW_004524578.1:35991621-35994232 GCF_000260255.1 Octodon degus
AAGGAAAGGAAAGGAAAGGAAAGGAAAGGAAAGGAAAGGAAAGGAAAGGAAAGGAAAGGAAAGGAAAGGAAAGGAAAGGAAAGGAAAGTTTTTGAGAAACATTGAGATGTTTCCACCAGAGCTATTACAAAGTAGCTGAGTGAGTGAGTAGGACATGAGACTGTAAAGGAGGAGGGAAAGAAATACAAAATTTATTGGGTGTCTTCTATGCAACCTGTAGTCTGACACATATTACTATACATTTATGCATGTGTATGCATAGATATAGATATATATTTCATTTCTGGGTATGCAGTGAAATATGTGCATATATTAAGGATGGCAATATACAGAGATAGATGATAGATAATAGATAGATTGATAGATAAATAGATAGATTTTCTTAGACTTACATTAAGAGTAGGAATAATTTATTGAGAGAAAGAAAGCTTCTGTCTAAGAGGGGAATCAGAAGTGGGTTGTCCACCAATCCCTCTTCTCAAGGGTGTTTATTGAGCAAAGCCACGAAATGAGGCTGGTTTACAGTGGGTCAGAACTATAATCAATCAATAAGATTACAAGTATAGTCCCTTAGGTAATATTGATCCACTGACAAATCAGAGGATGGGTGTGAGGTGGGACAAACCTCTGATCAACCAATGGGACTCCAACAAGTATAGTTGGATAATATTGATTAAATGAGGATCGAATGAATAATCAAAGCCTTGTGGCAAGTGCGCAAGTGATAGGCAAGGACTGTCCAGGAAGGGCAGGTGAAGGAGGGTTGGTCCTCTACCCCAAGGCGATTGATGTCTGTTGAGAATAGATAGATTATTTAGTTAGATAAATATTTTACTTTGTTCCCAATATAGTTTAAAGAAGAATCTGATCTCACATGCATACATTGTTTCAATGTTCATAATTAACCTTTAAAAACATTGGCAGAGTGGAACATGATAGAAGATCCAGAAACAACATCAAGCACACACTTTATAACAGCTAAATCATGGAAAGAGCCCATATACCCACCAGCAGACGAATGCATGGAGGAAATGTGGTATTTACATACAACGGCACTATTCTGCCATGAAGAAAGATAAACTGAGACAAAATTTGGTAAATGAATGCATCTCGAGATCATAATATTATTTGTTTATTCTTCAATTTTTTTATTTTAAAGAGAATAAAAATAAGAAAAACAGAAAGTATACAGAATTTCAAAACAAGATGATATGAAATGAACAATGGTTGTTATATTGCATGTAACAAAGTGCATTTTCAAAGTAGTTGTTAAGATTACCAGACATAAACATGTAAAACAGGCCAGTAAAAACATAAGCATTAACTGTTCCTTTCAATAAACTGATAGAAATTAGTAATACAGTTATCTTAGCCAATCTCCTTTCCTTAGCAGTTTCTTTCTCTTTTAAAATATTCTACCTTTTGGATTTTATTTACTTTTTCAGTTTCTTACACTAGGGAGACAATACAATGTTTACACATGTGATCTGATTTATTTTACTTACAAATATGTTCTCTAGTTGTATCCATTTACCTATGAAAGCCTTGAGTTTATCTTTCTTTATAGCTTAGTAATACTCCATCATGTAAAAATACTACATGTTTTACATCCATTTTTTCAGTTGATGGGCATTTCAATTGTTTCCAAGATTTAGCTATGACAAATTATACTGCTATAAACATAGGTGCAAATATATTGCTGTGATATGATATTTTTAATGCTAGGAAGATATCTAGAATGGAAATAGCTGGGTAGAATGAGTCAGTCAATCCCAGTTTTTTGAGAAATCTCTGGACTGATTTCCACAGTGGTTGTACCAGTCTACACTCCCACCAACTGTGGAGATTTCCTTTTCCCTCACAGTCCTGCCAGTGTTTGTTATTGGCTGACTTCTTGATGTCAGCCATTCTTTCTGGAGTGAGATGGAATCTCAGTGTTGTTCTAATTTGCACTTCTCTGATGGCCAATGATGTTGGACATTTTTTCACATATTTACTTTCCTTTTGTATTTTTTCATCTGAGAAGTGTGTATTTATATCTGCTGCCCACTTTTTGATTGGGTCTTTGAGTCGGGGGGGGGACTGTTTTTCTTTCAATTCTTTATATGTTCTAGATAGAAGTCCTTTGTCTGAGGGACAGTTGACTAATATTTTCCCAATTTATGGGCTTTCTTTTTACTCTGTTGGTGATTTCTTTTGATGTGCAGAAACTTTTTAATAAAATGAGATCTCAGCTATTGATTCGTTAAAGTATTTCCTGTGCATTGGCTTTTCTTAGTGAATTCTCTGCCTACCCCTATGTCTTCAAGATTTCTACCTATGTTTTCTTCCAGTAGATTTAGTGTTTCTGATTTAATATTCAGATATTTGATCCATTTGACTGTAGTTTCATGCATGGTGATAGACATGGGTCTAGTACATGCTGCAGATCATAATTTTAAGTGTAATAAGATACACAAGTTTAAATATCATATTGTTTTTTCTTGTGTAAGAAGATCAAATAGGGGCTGGTGAGATGGCTCAGTGGTCTAAAGCACCTACTTAGAACAAGCTTAGTAAAAGCACAGGGACCTCGGTTCAATCCCCCAGCACCACATGCCAGCCAGCCCCG
>NW_004524578.1:35998752-36036964 GCF_000260255.1 Octodon degus
GCCAGATACTAGTGACAGACTTAAGAGGGTAGGAACATAAAGGAAAAATGTTCAAGAACAAAAGAGACAATGTCTGAGGAGAAAAAATTAAAGATACGATGGAGATCCTTGGAAAAGTTTGGAAAGAAAGACAGAAGTCATACAGAACCTTCCAGGTCTACTGTCCTAGTGGGTAATCCTAGTCCTGGTAGCAATTAGAAGGGTCCTGTTTGGCAGTATCCACTCCACTGCAGAGGGCTTCTGTCATCATCTTTCCTGAAAAGATTCTTTCTGCATCCTTTTTCATCCCTGGATAGTATACTCTGATTCTATACAATGTGGAGAATTCATTTTCCACCTTCCCTAAACTACCAAGCTTCAAGAAAGTATCCAAATAGTAGAAGCTGTATAGTAGAGACATGGAGGTGGGGTGGGGTATCTCTAGAAGTTGCCTGTTCACAAGGCCCACTTGGACACTGAACCAAAGGTTCTCCTGTTTGGCTTTGGGACCCATTTTTGGTTCAGTAGATCTTGCAAATCTTCTTTGCCAAGATGATACATTAACAAAACCCTCCATTTGTTTTCCTCGTTGATAAATGTTTGTCAGAGACTGAGTGTCAACTACATATGTGAAAACAGAGTCAGGATAACATTTTAAAAACTCACCTCATTTTGTAGGGACAGAAGACTTATGCCACACACAATATAGGCAAAGAATAAATTTATATTTTTGTGAGCTCTGGCTGTGTTGTCATTTGGGAATCCTAAACTATAACAAGAATACATACTATTCTAGGTAACTATTTTTTGGTTCCGGAGATCAAACTCAGTACTTTGCATTTGCCAGGCAGGTGTTTAAACCTTTCAGTAACTTCTTATTTGGAGGCTCAGGTTAGTATTTTGGGTAAAGATGAGGGCTAGAACACAAAACACCTTTCTGGGGTTTGGATGGTGTATACGGAGCAAGTGTACAATTGTCCAGAGTGAGTTCCAGTTGTTTGCTGAGCTTGGAGATTGCATCTTTCGCACACTTTATTTCCATATATATTCAATGCAAGAACAGATAAACCCAAGAAAAGCTTGTTATACAGCATAACTCAATAAGAGATGTGGAGCTGGTGATATAGCTCAGTGGTGCAGCACCTGCCTGGCAAGTGAGAGGTCCTGAGTTGGATTCTCAGTACTAAAAAACAAAACAAACAAACAAAAAAAGAGAGATACAGTCTTGGTAAAGTTAATGAGATATTTTCCCTCTAATTATAGTGTCTGACATTATAGTGGTAAAGGAATTTTTCTATTATTTTTTAGTTTACAAGGTTACACATATTCATGTGGTTTAAGAAATAAAATGGTTGCACAAGTCTTTCCTGAAAAAATTGTAGTCTCCTCCATGTCCCTTTTTTCCCTTTTTCTTCTTGATCCCCAGAAGCAAGAGTATCCAACTCTCCCAGATCATCCTGTGGCTGTTCCCCTCCACCCTTCCACATATCATGCATATAGTACTATTGTTTCATTTTTATTTTTAGACAATAATGACTCTCCACTGTGAAAGAATTTAGCATTCTTTCTTAGATTTCCCCAGGATCCCACAATCTTTACTACCACACATGTGCATACTTTCTACTATCTTATCTTCTCAAAATTGTTGTGTTGTTAGGCATGGTGGACATGCCTATAATCCCAGTACCTGGGAGGCTGAAACAGGAGGACTGCCATAAGTTCAAGGCCAGTTTGGGCTACATTATGAGTTCAAGGCCAGCCTGAACTACACAGCCTATCTCAAAGAATCTTTTTGTTGAATTATAAGTTGGATCAGAATGATATTTTATATTGACATTATTGTCACTCTGTAAATGTCACTGCAACTGAACCATGTAGATGTGTTGGGTTACCTTTTCTTTCTTGCACAAACTTTTTGTTTCCTCTGGAGTTGATGATTGTGTCATATTTTTCACTGCTGTTTTCTTAGTTCATTAATACATATCACCAGGTGATCCCAAAATTTTCTTCTTCTTTTTAAGTAGCCTTCAAAATATCGAATCACTTGAGAAAAGCAAATAGTTTGTGTCCAATCTCGTGGATTCCTTTTCCTGGAGTCTTCTCAGAGGCCTCTCCCATTCTGGCTTGGTTGCCTATGATGGTGTATTCCTTTCACTTGAGGAAATTCTCTCACAACTGCCTGGGAGACTGTCTTCACCTCTCTTGAATCAGTTCCTATGTCTTGGATTCTTTGTTTACCAGCGCTTTTGGTAGCTCATTCTCCAGAAGCATCCTGACAATGGTGATGTGCGACACACATTTAAGAACTTGCAGTCTGGAAATGTTTCTATTATATCAACACATTTAATCAGATATTTACCAGTGTATAATTTTAGAGTAGAAATCATTTCCCCTCAGAGTACTGAAAGAGCAGTCTCTTTGATTTCTAATTTCCAGTATTGTTGAGAAAGCTAAAGCCATTTTGATTTCTGATATCTTAGTAGTTGATCTTTTTTATTGCCTTCTGGCCATTAGAACCTTCTGTTTGTCAGCGGGGTTCTAGGACTGTATGATGACCATCAATATGGGTTTATTTTCATGCCTGGAGCATTCTTGGCACTTAGAACCTCAAAACTTGTATACTTCAATTTAGGAGAAGCCTAATTATCAATTTGTTGATAATTTCAGCCCCTCTATTTTCTATATTCTCTTTTTCTCAGCTTGTAGAAGTCAGATATCTAAGTGAGTCAAATTAATTATCAAGTATTTCTTATATTTTTCTATTTTTCATTTCTGTTCAATTACTCTGCTTTGTAGATTATTCAACTTTATTTTCAAATCTTCTACTAATTGTTTTGATCAATGTTTTAGTTACTTTTTACTGGTTGCTGGGACAAATACCCGACACTCAAAATGAAGGAAGAAAAGGTTTATTTAGCTCACAGTTACTGGAGGGTTCAGTCCATATTCCGCTGGCTCCAAGGCAAACAACAGCAGTTCATGCGGCAGAAAACAATGAAGAGCAGAAGAGGAGCAGCAGCTGCGGTGGCCATCAAGCCTCTCTCTTCCCTCTGCGCTGACTGTGAAGATAAGCGCTCCACAGTGAAGATCGGAGCTCCTCCAAAGTGGCGCGGCTGCTGAGATCAAGCTCCTCCGGAGACTCACAGACTTTTCTACAGAAGCAGGGCGGGTGGCAGCAGGAAACCAGGCAGGGGGCTTCCTGCTTTTCTCAATTCCTGGGCCCTGCCCACCTGAAGGGCGAGGCCCCCATGCTGCCGGAGCTGATTCAGCCAAGTTGACACAATGTATCAACTAATACAATCAATATTAATTCTTTTACTGACTTTACATCCTATTTTAAAGCCTGATTTCTAAATGTTTTTGTTCTCTGCCATTCTATTCTTTCTATTCTATTCTATTCTATTCTATTCTATTCTATTCTATTCTTTTGTTTGTTTTTTTGAGATAGGGTCTCACTATGGAGGGCAGACTAGCTTTGAACTTGTTTATATAGCCTATCCTGGCCTTGAACTCATTCACGGCAATCCTCCTGCCTTAGCCTTCTGAGCTGGGATTACAGGCATGAATCACCATGTTCAGCTATACTCTGCTCTTTTATTGTGCTTTTTCCCCCCCCATAATTTTATTGATAAACAAATAGCAATGAGACAGTATCAATTCAAATTGGTAGGACAGTTTCAATAATTAACACAATTCCTAGTGGCTAATTGCTGTACAAGATGCGGACATGATATCCTAACACCATTAGAACAAATCACTCTATTCATTAAGAGAATGTAACTACATATGTATCCCAACCACTCTGCATACACAGATACAAAATGGACATTCATCTGTATCCCCTTTTTTTGGTTATACTCTGCTCTTTTAAAAGATAATGTTCTGGTATATTTTATGGCTGCCTAAAATTTATAATTATATTAATGACATGTACAACTATACACCTACATTCTCTATGTTGTCTTTTTCATCCAATGTCCTTGTCTGCTGTTTAATTCCTTACTGCTGTGTTTTATGTCTGGTGACCTTTGACAGCCTGCTTGTACTTAAGAGAGAGGCAGTGAAACCTGATTAGCAGGTATATGCCCATGAACTGAAGATTGATCATTCATCAAGGAAGCTTTTCATCAGAACATTTAGGTGTTTTCATGTGAGTTGGTCAGACTTTGCAGAGAAAAATGTAGTTTCCTTTCTAGGTGAAGTAGGCCTGAATGCTAGTGTTCTGCAATCCAAGTAGAATAAAAATTTAGTACTGTGTACACCTGGTTGATGGAATGACATCTCCTGTGAGATGTCTAAAATCCGAAGTCTGTCGAAATGCACGCTTGTATGACAACAAAAAGCTTGTAGATGAGATTGACCTGAAGGCCTTTGAACAGGGAGCGTAACATAGATTCTGTAGATAGGGAAAGCCAGAGAGTCAGAGTCAGAGAGCCTGTGACAGAGAAGCAGAGTTTGGAAGGCTGGAGGGCCACAAGTTGGAGAATGAGAAAAGCCTTTGTGTGCTGAAAATACTGAGGATTCTACCCAAGAGCAGCCAGAGAGAATACAGACCTGCAAATTCATTTCAGTTCTAGAGACTTCTGGTCTCTAGAACTGTGACATAATAAATCATGTTGTTTAAAATCACTAAACTTGGGATAATCTGTTAGAGAAACACCTCAGAACTGTTACAACATAAATTTTCACCTCACTCCACTCTTTTCATTACAGAATATTCTTTTTAAATTATGCCAGTTATTTTGTCTTTTTGCTAAAGAATAACAGTCCAAACTTCTGTCTGGCTAGGAGAGCTGTTTTGCTGTTGAATAGGTGGAACATCTTCCTTTTTTTTTTTCAGCAAAACTGCATTTTTCCTAGCAGTCCTCAGTGGTGCCAATTCCTGAACTTTAGTGTTTCTGTGGCAAACCAGATTACTCTTTAACATCTTCACTGCTGTTTTGAGCTTGCAGTTCATCTTTGCTGGTCTGCTAACTCAGTTATGCATCTTTTCATTTTCCAACTTCCGGAACTCTGTTGCTATTATTTTTCTTTAGTTTTGCTTGTTTTGTGTTTTTCCCCCTACTCCCTAAAGCATGTTATTATTGTGTGATTTCTGATTTTTAGGAGGAACTAGAAGTATATGTGAGTGGTCATTCAACTCCAAAAAGTTTGCAAAAGACGTGTGTCTTTGTTATATACTGATATGTCCCCCTCAGCATGGTCGTGGATTGTGCATATTACTCAGCTAGAACTTGATTTATTTTAAAGAACCTGTGTTAGATGTGTGTCAAGGCTGTGGTTTGGATGTTGACCACTCCCTAAAGCTCATGTGCAGGAAGCTTGGTCACTGGAGAGATTAAACAAGATGAATGGAAGTCCTTGAGTCAGTGTACCACTATGACAGAGCAAAATTACAAGTAAATCAAGACTGATTTTTGTAGTTGGCACAGTACTCGTGTCCTTTCTTGTAGCTGATACTCAGTTGTTTTAGTTACTTTCCCACTGCTGGGACAGAATATCTGATACCCACAAGGTAAAGAGGAAATGTTTATTTCAGCCCACAGTTTGTGGAAATTTCAGTGTGTGTTTGGCTGGCTCCAAGGCCGGGTGGCACAGCAGACAAGCATGGCGCAGGAGAGAACTCCTGGGCGGGCAGGGAGAAGCAGCAAGCTGGTAATCTTTCCCTTTTGAGTTCATCAGGTTACAAGCTTATTGACTGGTGACACCGACACCTAGAATTAGGCTTCTCTCTTCAGTAATCCCTTCAGCTAGGACTATGCTACACCAATCAGTGGGCTAAGCCATTTCTCACACATCCATAACCCAGTGTCACACACCCATGATCCAACCACCTTCCAAAAGCCACAACTCTCAAGTATATGAGGCTTTGGCGGACATCTAGACATAAGCTGTAACTCTCATTGAAATCTTTATGAGATGAACCAATGTCTCCACTTAATAAAAGATTTAAAAAATAACTATGAATATGGGAATTCATTAAATGCTACATGAACCCTAAAACAGGAAAAACAAGAACAGTATTTCAGTGCTGAAGTATTTCCTTCATATCCCCTCATTTTTATTCTTGTAACAGAAGACTATATTTTAAACTTTTTAAAAATCCAGTTGCTGCAAAAGCAACTATAGATACAAATTGTTAAATTAATAAATAGCAACCACATCAGCTCTTTTTTTAAAATTTACACTAGCCTCTAACTTAGGTTCCTTATTTTCTCTCCTCTCAGTCCTTCGCCTTTGTTTCATTTTCCACACAGCAGGCAGAGTGATCTTTTAAAAATGTGTATTAGAGCAAGTATTCCCTTATTGCTTTCTCATTTTACTTGGAATGAAAAAAACTTGGCAGACCTTTCAAGTCCTCACAAAGTTCCAGTTGCATCTTTCTCCCTATTTCTAGCACTTTCCCTCTTTCCTTTCAGAGTGCTGGGCACACTAGTTCCTATCATGGGAATTTGCCAAGCTCTGTTCTTCCGCAGAGACGCTTCATTTGCTTCTCCCTCAGCTTTGGATGCCTTCTGCTCATAGTTGCCTTGCTAATGTACTCTATCTACATAACTCCTCTCCTGGGAACACTACCACAACCCCTAAAAGCAGATATGTATACTTGATTTTCATTTGCCTGGAATCTGGTACTTCTCTTTTGTAACCTTTATCCCAGTTGAATTTAAATAATTCTATAATTGACAGTTTTGTTTTGTTTCTACCCCTCGTATCGGCAGGATGAAGACTTTTCTTTATAGCTTTCTTTATCATACCTTGAAAATGTCTTGTACATAGTAGTCATACTTCAATAGGTATCTGTTGAGAAAATTGATAAATAAATTCATTACAAAACAGAAAGTCTAAAATATAGTTTTAAAATTTTTTTAATTTTCAAAATCTCTTGGGTCAGCTAAAAAGCCTGCTACAAATTCACTGGTGTCATAAATACTCGCTTTAATTCTGTCCTTAGAGAAATTCTAAGAAGGGGACAGAATCTGGGGGGATATAGGTTGCTTGAATTTTAACCTGACAATGTGTTGAGCAGTGTGAAGGAGAGAGGGTGGTTGCACTGTCAGTAATAAATCTTCAGCCAGACCATATATTCCAACCCCCACCACAGCACGCAAACGCACACGCACACACACACACACTAAATATTTGCTAAATTACAAGAAAAGTGGGTTTCTTAGATTATCATATATACCATTCAGGCTAAAAGCAGCATTCCTTACTTGTTCCCTTTAATGTTTCCAAGTTCATTTTTTGTATATTTTCGTTCCATGGTTTTTTTTTTTTTTACTAATTTTATTGAGAAAGAAATAGCAATGATACAGTTTCAAAACAGGTTAGTAGGACGGTTACAATAATTAATACATTGCATATTGTTGTCTTCATAGTAGTTATTCATACTACAGGATGCAAACATAATATCCTGTCCAAACATTTTTACTACAAAACTTCCTTCTCATTGAATTAAGAGAAAGTAGCTGTATATCTATCTTAACTATTTTGTAGATATACACATTTTTTACAAAATTGTCCTTCATTTATACCCCCTTTTTAAATTAGTTTTGACAGAGATGGGTATTTCATTGCCATTTAAATATTATACGTGTGTGAATTCATAACAATAATCCAATATAGTCCAGTAGTCCATAATAGTAGTGGGTTATCCATAGCACTGGCAATGTCGGAAGTTGTTGACTTGAGCCTTTTACAGCTCAGCATATTAATATGGCTTTGCTTTTATATGTTGTTTTTGTACTTTTCTGCTGGATGGTTAAGAACAAGATAAGCAAGACCTATATAACAAGAAATGTAAGTTTTGTATCTGACAATGTCAGTTAAATACCCCCAGGACTTACCCTGAAACCCTGTACCACAGTTTGTAGATCCTTTGCCAGTGTCATCTGTGTGGATGAGTCATGGCCATTGCTTGACCAATTTGTTCTCTGTGAAAGCCTGAAAGAATGTTTTTTCTCTAGGTGACTCTCCTTAGGCACACTCTACATCATCGATCACTTTCTTCTGTGGCTCCATAATCTCCTGGATCAGAAAATTTGGGACACTACTGAGTCACAGGATGTTACAGTACAGGTTCTCTTATGTTCTGAGTCCTCACTGACCTTGAAAGGCTAGGGGCCAAAATGTTGGGTGTCCTTGCAGCCCTTCTTTTTCTCTGATTTTTGGTCTGCAAACTTAGGTTGTTAACCCTCCAGAAGAGAACCTTATTATTATTACCATACAACATAGACAGTTGAGCTTAACCTTGGGGCTGGGAAAATAGCTCAGTAGAATAAGTGCTTGCCTGGCAAGTACAAGAGCCTGAGTTCAATCACTGGTTCCACAAAAAACAAACAAACAAACAAAAAACCAACAGCAACAACAACAAAGTGAATATCAAACATCTTAGACATAATGTGGAACAGGTATTTTCCATCAAGTATTAATGTGTTAAACTTTAAGTCCCTACAGAACATGAAGAAAAAATTTAAAAAATATTTTAAAAATTGGAATAAACAATTACATGTTTTTACATAAAAATTTAGAAATCTAACCATATACAGCATTGTAGCAGGACAGTCCTGTGACATTTTTTTCTTGTCTATTGTTTTCATTTATTACTCTTTTTTAAAAACAAACATTTACTTGAGAGACAGTACGACAGTAATTGGTATGACATGACAAGCAGTGTGTATTTATAAGACCAGAATGACAGGCATTCCAAGCATGACCCTAGTATTACACATTGCTATTTAGTGCAGTTGCTTAGTTCACAGATATCAGCATATAGTTAGTCAGGGTGAAAATCCCACAATTAACTGCTAGTTTCAAAAACCTGCTGAATATTCTCAGGATCTCTGCCTTACTCATCTTGTACATATGAATAAATGGCTTTGTCCCTGTCATGTTTCCTAGCCTTAATTCTCTCTTCCTTGTCTAATCCGTAAGTTCTTGCTTTCCTTCTAATTGTGTTATACCTTTCTATTTTTATTTCTTCTTTTGAGTTCTTATACTAGGGAGACTATGCAATATTTACACATGTTGGTCTGATTTATTTCACTTATGAGTATATCTTCAAGTGGCATCCACTAAAATATAAAGGCTTTGAGTTTATCATTCTTTATAGCTGAATAATACTACATTGTATAAAAATACAACATCTTTTTCATCCATTCCTCAGGTGACAGACATCTTGCTTGTTTCCAAGATTTGTCTATCACAAATTGTGCTGCTATAAACATAAGTACACATATATCACTATGATATGATGTTTTCAGTTCTTCTGGGAAAATTATCAGTAGGGGGATAGCTGGATTGAATGAGATTTCCAGTTCTAGTTTTTTAAGGAGTCTCCACACTGATTTCCATAATGGTTGCACCAGTCTACATTCCCACCAGCAGTGGAGAAGGGTTCCTTTTCCATCACACCCTTTGTAACATTTGTTGTTGGTTGGTTTCTTTATGATAGCCATTCTTTCTGATGGTATCTCAGTGTTGTTTTAATTTGCATTTCATGGATGGCTCGTGATGTGGAGCACTTTTTCATACATTTATTTGCTTCTTTATTTTTGTCCTCTGAGAAGTGTGTGTTCATCTTGGATGCCCATTTCTGGACTGCATCATTAAATTTTGGGGCCTTAATATTTTTTAGTTCTTTATAAATTCTAGAGAGCAGACCTTCATCTGAGTGCTTATTAGTTAATATTTTTTCCAAATTTGTGGGTGTCTTTTCACTTTGTTGGTAATTTCTTTTGACATGCAAGAACTTCTCAATAAGAGGAGGCCCCAGTTGTTCATTCTTTCAAGTATTACCCATATGATTTGATTTTTATTCATGAACTCTTTGCCTACCCTTGTGTCTTCCAGAGTTCTTCCTACATTCTCCTCCAGGAGATTAAGTGTTTCTGTTTTAATGTTTAGATCTTTAATCCATTTTGACTTTAGCTTAGTGCATAGTGATAGACCTGGGTCAAGTTTTAGTTTTTGGCATGTAGAGAGCCAGTTTTTCCAGCATAATTTGTTAAAGAGGCTATCTTTCTTCCAGTGAGCATGTTTGGCCCCTTATTGAATATAAGGTGGTTGAGTGTGTTCTTAGCGGCTTCTGCATCTTTTAATCTATTCCACTAATCCTCAGATCTATTTTGATGCCAGTACCAGGCTGATTTTATCACAGTAGCTTTGTAGTATAATTTCAACTCAGGAATTTTAATGCCTCCTGCCTTGTCTTTGTTGCCCAGGATTGCCTTTGCTATTCTATGTCTTTTCTGGTTCCAAATAAGTTTTAGGAATGATTTTCCTAGGTCTGTGAGGTAATTTTCAGTTCTATATTTTAACAGAGCAAAAATAAATATATTATTTGTCTAGGTTTAGGCCAAAACATGCTATTTTAAGTAGGACTATCTTAAAACCATTTTATTAAAGCTTCATTAACAATTCTAATTCAGAAGTATTCCACTACATATTCAAAAAATCTATTTTCTATATATGTATATTTCCTGGCTTTTGAGAATACTATGAATATCATTCCTTAAATGTAATGTAAGTACTAGAGAAAGAGCTCTGAAAAAGAACAAGTAGTTATTCATATGGTTTGGAATGCCAACATGTGATTGGGAATTTTTTAATGAGACTATGGGCTCCAAGAGCAGATAGCACAGGAAGCACTCAGGAAAAACTGAGCTGCTTATTTATTTCACTGAACTAGAAGAAGATACTTAAGCTCATAAGATTCCTGGAGGATCACAAAGGGTAGTCTGACAGTTTCTGGCCCTATCTTATGGAATAAAATTGTAGGGTAATGGGGAACTTCTCTCTGCATGTGAAGAATGTAATCATGTGGTGACTTTTAGAAGCTTCTCAGATACAGCTTTATTTATTTTTCTCATGGCTGGCAAATGACCTCAGTGCATTCCAAGACAATATGTTGGCAATGGTTGCTATGACAAGAATAATGAAGTCTTATTTGGACTCATCAAGAATATGTATGTTGCAATCATTTAGTGATATCAGCTCTGAGTTTTAGGATTGGAATTAGGGGTTGGGGATGTAGCTCAGTGGAAGAGTATTTGTCTATTATGTATAAGAGCCAGGGTTGTAACTCAGTGGCACAGTGCGTGCCCAGCAAGCACAAGGACCTGAGTTCAATTTGTGATATATATATATATATATATATATATTCAGTCACCAGCATTGCAAAACAAAGACAAACTAAAAATACTCATTACTGGATATGGAATGAGGAATTGGTGGTGTGTCAAACATTTATTGTTGCTTCTTTAAGGCTTTTCTTTGTCTTATTAAATTTAAGTAATTTTAATCTAAAAGTCTCATTTAATCTTCACATAAACTCTATGAGGTAAGTTCTGTTATATGTTTTGTGTTCAGATGAAATCAAGATAGAGATATTAAGCTTTCCAAATTATATAGACAATTAATGATAAAACTTACACTTGAATACATGCTAAGCCTGAGTTTTAACTCCCACATAATATTTTGACCAAAGGCAAAAAAATATAAAACAAAAAAACTGTTCAAATATTTGTAGATTTCAGGGTATGCTTTGATTGTCTTAAATATTCTTTATCTTTCATAGAAAAATCTGTCATTGCTCAACCAACATTTATTTTTGACAAGGGAGAACAAACATTTAAGGTAAGCTAAAGCTCTTTTATTTGTTTTTACCTTCTTTACTGTGACTTTGACAAAGAAAATATTTTTTCAAGCAGCCGGTTCTACTGAGGTATCGCTGCTGCCTAGGTTTAACCTGTCATTCGCCTCAGTCAAAGTAGAGCCTCCAAACCATTAACTGAGCAAGCATTTATGGAAGTCAGTTTGGCCAAAAAGAGAAGCCAGAAAACTGGTTCTGAAGCACTGGGTGACAGTTTGTTTTATTAAAAGCATATGTTTATTTGGAGGGACTTGAAATGGCTGGGGGTTGAAAGAGAGCAGGAAGACCAAGGGTCCTCATAGATCCCTACCACTGAGCTAGCCTACAGCTAGCTTTAAAATGAACTCTAAATTGTGATATTCATGTAACAGGGATTTTAATAACCTTATTTACTTTTTGAGTGTCACACTGAAATCATCTAGGACACAAAACATTAATAGCATTGTCATATTAGCTTGTTACTGTTTTCTTGGTATCCATTCTTGTTTATGTAGATCATTTACTTCAGTACACATAAAACATACTAAAATAAAGGAAAAACTCAACCTCCAAGCCTTGTTTAAAAAGTGGATTCTTGCTCCTGATCAACCACTTCAGAATCTTAGGGGTGTACGCTTCCAAAATCTATACTTTATGCACCCTCCCACAGGTGGTCCTGTAGTCACAGAAATACAAAACTGCTCTCCTCGATTTGAATTTTTTCTTGACTCAGTGCCTAGTGAACAGAGATGAGTTGTTTTGCCAGACAAGGCTGTTTTTTGATAACTATGTTATAAAGTGACAGGTGAAGTCTGATGCAAAAACAGCAAATGTTCAACTCTCATTGGCAGCTTTGTGTCCTTTCAGAGACCTGCAGAAGACGCCCTGCACGAAGCAGCAGAACATGGTAATGATTCACATTTTGTACTGCAAAATCAGCCTTTGTTCAGTGGAAAAGAAAAAGGCACTAGCATTTTGCCATGTGGCACAGCCACTGTGGAACTTAATGGTGTTGCTTGTTTTTATTCATGCATATAGTTTGTCTTTTGTTATGAAAGACGGCATGCAAGTTCCCCCAAACGCTGATGTGAATGACTAAAAGTTCACAGTTCTCCACTGCGCTAATTGTTTTATATTAATATCACTATAAGTTTGTAATTGCCACCCTATCAACCCCGATATTTAAAACAGGGTTTCAAAAGTTAACATGTTACAAATGATGACCTAGGTACACAAAAGGATTTCTGTCTACCCTACCAGATCATAGGCGGAGGCCTTGCAAGTGATCTTACCCGTCCTCTTGAATTTCTTGCAGAATGTAATGGATTCTCAAGGAAGCGTGTGCGATCTTCATCTTTTTCTCTTCATAACACAGATTCTGCGTTCCGTGGAGGTAGGTATAGCCTTGAGTGTCGGCTGTCCATTGTTGAGTTTATTCTGAAAGGGAAATTACTAAGGAACTTTCTGAAAGGGTAATGTTAGAAGTCTACCCATTGGACAACATTTGCATTTTAGTATGAAAATGAACTGTAATGTGGATTGTATAGTGTGTATTTAAGAATTCAATTTATTATGGAAAAAAAGAATACTGGAAGCACATAAGCCACAGTGTTAGCGATCATTATTTTAGGTGCTGTAATAGAATTCCAAGCATTGATGTTTTCCTCATCAATGCAGAATTTTTGTATTGAGTTTGTATTAACTTTTTAATTGGGGAAAATATAATTCTTAAAAGTGACCATCTATTTGAATAAATGAATACTTATTCTTTAAAAAGCATGTCTCATACACTGTGTTCTGAGTCAGTAACTTAGTCTGTCATCTATATCAAAGCAGTTCTAGAACCTCAGAACTTAGGAATTGGTCATATTTCAACCTCATAGTATGTCTGTATGTCTCCTATAGTGTCAATTCCTTGCGATCATCTTCATGCCAGATAGGGTCTGGTGAGATAGCTCAGTGGACCAAAATGCCTGCTTAGGCAAGCTTAGGCAACTGCAGGGACCCTGGTTCAATCCCTGGCACCACAAGCCATGCCAGCCCTATCCCAGGGCTGGCTGAGCCAGCCACACACACACACACACACACACAAATCCTCACCAAAGGCACTATTCATTTATTTTTATTGATTAAAAAATCAAAGATTTTTCTAAATTGGTGATCTAGAATTTTTCTCAAACACCAAAAATCCAAATCAAAAGAAACAACCCACCTCTTATTAATTTGAGTCTGTGATCTGGTTTTAGTGTCAGCCTTGTCTCAGAAGTGCCTGAGATCCACATCCTTCACTGGCCTCCCAACCTTTCCCCCTTCTGGGCCAGGTAATGAAGAGTTTCTAGAACCTCAAGCCTGACACTCTGCTTTTCAAAGTCATTCTTATTAATGATAAGTTTATCTTTTCAGGTATCATAAAATGTTAACATTAACAACAAATCAAACAGAGGCCTTGGCAAAGTAGCAGGATGTATACTTGAGGATTACTACTTATAAATTCATACAGGATTTGCTTTGTTTTGTGAGTAGGAAGTTTGAACCTAACTTTTGTAAGACTTTATATTTATGATAGCAATTATTTTATGAAAAGTAACCTCATAAAATAAAAGCAACCTACTTTATTTTATGTATTATTATCTATTTACATAGCTTACGTAACACTCAAGTATATAACTATACTTTAGATTTATATCTTAATGTTTAGGATGTGATTCCATTAGAGATTTTCACTAATTAAAACACTATTTTTCTTTACTTGAAGCTTGTTTTTAAGTAAAACTAGCTTAACAAAATCTGTGAAATGATTGGCTTTCTTCTCATTAAAATAATGATTTTTATCCTTGCTTTTATTTCTACCCAACTATCAATTACCTTTCCTAAGTTTTCCACTAAAATATAAAATTACTCATTTCTTTTAAACCCTTTCCCCTGTACCTGGGAACTAGAGTTTGCAAATGAATGGACCATATTTTTATTAATAAGTACAAGTGTAAGTGCACAACATCATGTCAGGTACCTTTCAGATACTGAGGAGATGTTCCTAGCTCAGTAGACCCCTCTGAACCCACTGACAAACTACACACATTAGGAGAAATAGCTTAATTATAGAAGCAAAATGGTTTTTTTAATTGTATTTGCATACAAAGCAAAGTGATAGCTTTAAGTTACCTACAGAGCTACTTCAATTCATTTAAATTCATTTTAAAAAAGCAGACACACTCAAAGAAAGAATAAAGCAACAATTATATCAATAAGCACCATTACATTTTCTATTGTGCAGAATGTTGATGTTGAAAATGAGAAAAATAATAATACTTTTATATGGATGATTTACTGTTGGTTTTCAATAATAAAGATCACAAAATCATTATGTTAGATTCTAATTTGAGAAGCAATTCTACCTCCACATTTGTAATACAATACTTTGAAAAAAAAACAATTATTTCATCATCTCCATTAACTAGTTGCTGTTTCTGCCATTTGCCATAAAGAAGATTTTTCTGGGCTGGGGAGATAGTTCAGCTGCATAAGCACTTGCCTGGCAAGTGTAAGGTCCCGAGTTTGATCCCTTGTGCTGAAAAAAAAAAAATGAGGATTTTCCTGCCCCTTGAAATGTATAGAAATGGTATGCTTGCAGCTGTCCCAGTCTTATCCTGCCAACATCCTTACAGAAAAATAATTCAGTATAAGGATCATCTTTACTTCTGTCTTCTGATATATTTATTGAAGAATGATTGGAGGCCAGACTTTGCTAATAGTTTTATAATATTCTATAAATGTTTTATAGTAATGCACTCAGGGTCAATTATGAATTCAGATTTTTAATCTGCAGCTGCATACAGCATAGTTGTTTATGATTAGAAAGAAGACAATCTTTTCTCTTTGGGACAGATATTTCATTTAGATTTCTGAGAGTTGAGAAAGAGTATTAAGTAGTGAAAGTTTGTCCATCCGGTTTGTACCAGAACCAGCTCTGTAGGGGACACTCCCACTTAGGTTAGTACCAATAGTGACACCTACTGGTGAGCACAGGGCAGTGTGTTCTGACTCCCACTAGTGTAACTCACTTTCAATGACTTTAAATCTTTTTTTCTCTTACAGTAAAAAAACCAAATGTTTTTATGACACCAACTCTAGTGCAAAGGAATTTTTATATGAACAGCGCAGAACAAGGTATGTGGCTTCCTTTCCAAGAGCCTCAGAAATATTGCATTTACTATCTATATTTTAATTTGTATATATGTGTGTTTTGGTTATATGGGGGGCAAGTAGGGGAAAATTATGTAACATGAGTGATAAAAACACTTGGTAAGCCAGGCTCTGTGGTCCAAATGAAAACTTACAAAAGCAAAGGCTAGACAGTGAGGAAGTGGTTGGTGATTTGATTAGTTAACATTAGCCCATTTAATCATGATGCTAAAAAATAACGTATTAGTTAAAAGTAGGGAGAAGAGTATTTCACTAGAATATATTGACTCTTTAATTCTATTCTTTTAAGGTCCTGTGAAACACTCTGAATATGTTCTAAGACCTGCTATTTTGCAGCCCCCTCAAGCTCAAAGCTGTGAAAATGTAAGAAAAATATTTCAGCACAGTGAATTAGAATCCTGCAAAATTAACGAAAATACAAAACATAAGGTAAGAAAAACCCCTATGGTATGACTGGCCCCACCCCCTCATCTTTTTCCATAGAAGATTGTTTTTGGACCTCCCACTTCCAATAGTAGGGGCTTACCTGAGATTTAAGCAACTGTCAGGCTTAATAAACACTCAGGCTAGGCAGCAAAAAGCCCTTGTTAATTTTATTAAATTATTTCTCTTAAATTACAGTTGCACTCTGGGAAGCTGAAGCAGGAGGATGACGAGAGGATGAACAGAGTAATGATTTAATGAGATCGTCTCTCAACTAATGCACTGGAGATGTAGCTAGTGCCCTAGGTTCAACCCCCAGTAACAGAAAAACAGAGGCAGATAAGAATTCCATCAACTGCTGGGGATATATATAGCTCCTGCCTGGCAAACATGAGGTCCTAAGTTTGATACCCGGTACACCTACCTGCCCCAGAAAGAATTTTCTCCCTTAACTGCTGAAGTGTCTGATCATTCACTCTAAACCTTTCTAAGCAGATACTCATCTTGTGCAGGTATTGCAGATACGAGCGCTGGGGTCATTTATTGCTATAGCTCTAGCTGTGCCTTCCGGCAGAAGCAGGCACTTAGGAGGAGTGGGGCACCATAGGGACTCTGCTCAGAATTTGAGGGGTTATTCCATCAGCCATTTGTTTCCAACCAAACTACTGAGTGTTGATCGTCTGGTTTCATTTGTTCATTTTTCCTATTCTACTACTAATTTTTACCAGGTTTCTTTGTTTGTTTTTGGTTTTTGGTTTTTGGTTTTGGTTTTGGGTTTTTTGTACCAGGGATCAAACTCTGGACCTTGTGCTTCCTAGGCAGGCATGTATACTCCTGAGCTATCCCCTTGGTCCTCTAGCAGTTTTTTGAACGTAGTAATTAATACTTAAAATTACTAGCTTGACCTATTTTGCATACTAATATCTGTAATGTGAGCAGCTACATTGGCAACATAATGTAAAACAACCACCTTGAAATGCCTTTCATCTTGTTTTTGTTTTCTTCTTTTTTTAAAGAAATTGTATCATTTCTATAATATCTTATCTATTTTTATACCCTCTTTAAAATAACTTTTAAAAATAGAAAGAACAAGAGAATAAAGATTCTACATTTATGGAAAGGAAGAGTAATGTTTTAACTATTTGATCAGTCTTACATGCATACATCAGGCAGTCTGAGCAACAAATTTGATGATAAAAATGTGTAATATAATAACCATTGCTAATTTCTTGTTCTTGCTTTGAAATTCTGTACCACTTTTATTGCCTTAGGGTGCTTTGTTTTTGTCCTTGTTCTTGTTACTTGTTTTTGTTTCTTTCCTCTTTAAAATAAACTAATAAAAGAACATAAGTGAAAAACATAGTCCCTTTGATTCAATTTTAAAAAATCAGAATGAAACTTAATTCAGCCTCTGTAACTACCTACATTGATCCAAAGCACATCACATTCTCTTTTTCTCAGTAAAATGAAGGTGTTAAATTTGGTCAGTATTTGCCAACATTTTTGTATTTCCAAACCTTTTCCTTTGTAAGATATAATTTAATGAGACTCATTACAATTCTTAAAAATCTTTAAACAATTATTGAACTACTTATATAATAAGTAGCTTGTAAGTAGAATATATTTTTAATTTTGATCAATGTAGTAATAAAATTTTGCATTGAAATATAATTTAAAAATTATCAAAAAAATGAATAAAAATAAAAATTATCACCATGCTATATAAGTTATGACTTGTATCTATTTAGGAAAAAGTATGTTAACTTACTTTAAATTATGTAAGAAAAAGTATGATAAGTTGGCCAACATAAAAATGTTATACTGCATTTGATCTGGAATGGTAGTGAAATTTTGATTATATGTTTGATATCAAAATTAGGTAAATATTTTTGTCATGATTTGCATAAATCTTTAATTGTATATTGTAAAAAATTTATTAACATGTTTCTTACAGTTTTGCTTAACTGACATTTGTTTACAAGCAGTTCCTCTTGAGTAATTTATAAGTCCTTATAGGTACAAATTATTTTTAAGTACTGAAAAATCCTAATGAATATGGCTATTATTGAATTTTCAGTATTATGAAAATTATTTGAGAATCTATGGACACTACTATGGACACTATGTATAAAATCTAGTGCAAGAGTTTTAACCAAATGAATGTATTTTGCCACTAGTTAAAAGTACCCCAGCTAAATTTTATAGAATAATTATTTTTGTATTTCTTATTAATATAAATGAACATCATTATTACTCATCCTGTTATTAAGCAGTGATCTCATGTTATGGGTGCATCAAATAATATATACCTAAAGAAACATTTTAAGCAACAAAAATATAAATAAACCATCTTAGCTGAGAAATAAGTTGAGTGGGTCATGAATATGTACTTTGATCTTTGCTAACCACACATATGTTCTCCTGATACATATTCATCGATGTTTAAATTCCTGTTAAAAAAGATAAAATGCAAAAATTTATTTTTATTGTTTGATAGAAAAATTTAAGTGAAACAGACATCACCTGCCTTTGAAAACACGAACCTCCAAAACATCTTTGCAAATCCCTGAGAGGGTGACAAAGACTTATCCACAAAATAATATAAATGTTAAACCAAACATAGGTCTCCTTATATAGAAAGAGAATTTAGAATTCCTTACTTGTACATGCATGTATTAGTACAGGTAATGCGCAAAGTATATGCTCATAAGACAGAGTAACTCATTTGTTAAGAGACTAGTAACAACTCTCACTATGAAAAGAGGAGCTTCCTCTCAAATTAGGTGGCTGTCATGGTAGGTCATTAGGATTAAATAGAAGAACTAAATTAGAAACAAGAATTAACTTCATTTGACTAAAAAGGTGAAAGTACAAAAGGCAACAAGATTTCTGAATGTTATAGCAAAGTCTACTGTCCAGCGTGAGACAGATCTGTGTTGGAGTTCAGCTGCATTCTGTAGTGTGTGATTTAAGCAAGTTATTTAAGCTTTTAACGTCAGTTCATTCATCTATAAAATGTGGATAATAGAAATATAAAGTGTATGGTGTTGTAAGGAGTAAACTGGCATTGTAAGGAGTTGATTTACATAAAAAGATCAGGGCAGTACTTGAACATAGAAAGCTTTCGACATAACTATTATTTCTTTGTCTGATGTTCCTCTAGTAAGGTAATCCTAATGAATTTTTGGTGTCTTTCTTTTCTTTCAGATTTCTGAGGGGAACTCCAATCTATCAAGTGAAACTTCACCAACTTCCAGAATTTCAGGCCAACATTTTTTAGGTGCAACATTAGTAGGGTAAGTTAGTATAGAGTCCCTTAAGCAAATATTTGGGAAGAGAATTGTTTCAGATTTTGGATTTTTAAAAAAACTCTTAAACATTTGAATTACATAATAAAATAAACCTTCAAAAATTTATTTATATTCATATATACCTTAGTCATCTAACCCGAAGGCAATTTTATGGAATATTTTTATTAACTTTATTCATTTTGATGGTGACCCATCACATGAGGCTAGGAATTTTCCACTTGTGATATTATGTCAAAGCTCAAAAACCTTCAAATTTTGTATTTCAGAGTTTTGGATTAAGGATGCTCAACCTAAATGAAAAAAAGAGTGTTTTTTCTTTATTTTATTATAAGCATTCTTGGAAAATAATTTTCTGACATTATGTAAATTTGGAAGAATTCCGTTTAAGAGGACTTTCTTTTTTATTAGGATATATGTGCAATACGTGATAATTATGCTTATCTTGGGGAATCGTTACACATGTGCATCACATCTTAATCACTTTTACTTCCCCTTCCCTCCCAGCTCTTCTGCCTCCTCCCATTCCCAGATCCCCTGCCCATCCCTACAAAGTCTATCTCCTGTTTTCTATCATCTATTTTTTATTTTGCTCTTTAACTCATTGATACTTTGGGTGTCTCATATAAGAAAGAGGCATGCAGTTTTAACCTTCTGCTTTTGATTTGCTTTATTTAGCATTGTGGTCATGAGTTGCATCCATTTCCCAACAAATGACTTAAGTTCATTTTTCTTTACAACAGTGTAGTAATCCAGTGTGTGTATCTACCATAATTTTTATCTGTTTACTTGTTGGTGGGCATGTAAGTCATTCCTAAGATTTAGCTGTTATGAATTGTGCTGCTATAAACATGGTTATACATGTAGGATGTCCCTAACTTTTTTGGGTAGATACCCAGAAGGGTTGGAAACAGCATCTTGCTATGTTACTCAGGCTGTACATGGGCTATTGAGCTGTTAATGTAGCCCTGACTGGTGGCTACTCCCCTCCTCCTTCAGACTCCTGAATTTTGGGATGACAAGCTTGTATTATCATGCCAGGCTTGAAAAAATTATTCATTCATTCATTCATTCATTCATTCATTCATTTATTACTGGGGATCAAAAAAAGATGTTTTATAAAGATACAAAATTTAAATAATTTTATTCATTTTAATGAGAAAAAAGATAAAATAGCAATAAAAGAGTTTCCAGAACAGGTTACTAGGACAGTTACAATAATTAATATGTTGCATATTGTTGTCTTCATAGTAGTTACTCAGAGGACAATATGTAGACATGAAATCTTGTCTAAACACTATTAGTACAAACCTTTCTTCTCATTGAGCTAAAGAAAGTAGCTGTATATCTATTCTATCTATCTTGTATACACATATATATTTTTTTCATTAAAAAATGGTCCTTTATTTATATCCCTTTTTTTTGTTTTGTCAAACATGGGTGTTCCATTGCTGTTAGAAAAGCTATATTTAGAGATATCTTTAAAGAGTCTTTTCATAATTGATTCCAGTCCAAATATTGTAGCTACTTGAGTTCAGCAAAATAACCTAATACAGTCCAAGTCCATAATAGTAGTGAGTTATCAGCACAACTGGCAATTGTCCGAAGTTGTTGACTTCAGCCTTTTATAGCTCAGCATATTAATATAGCTTTACTTTTTGCATCTTGTGGTTACACTTTTCTGCTGGATGGTTAAGACCTAGATAAAGCAAGACCCATATAACTCAAAATGTTACTTTTGCTATCTGACAAGGTCAGTCAAATCCCTTCAGGATTTACCCCGAAACCATGTACAGCACCTTGTGGATCTTTTGTCAGTGCCAGCCATCTGAATGTGTCACAGCCATTGCTCAACCAATTTGCTCTCGTGAAAGCCTGAGAGAATTTATTCTCTCTAGCTGACTCTCCTTAGGCACACTATGCATCATCGATCATTTCCTCTGTGGCCTCATAATCTCCTTGATCAGAAAATTTGGGACAGCACTTAGTTACAGGATGTCACAGCAGAGGTTCTCTTATGTCCTGAGTCCTCACTGACTTTGAAGGGCTAGGGCCAAAATATTGGCTATCTTTTTAGCCAATCTATCTGTCTAATTTTTGGTCTGCAAACTTTAGTTGTTAAACATCCAGAAGAGACACTTACTGATATTACTATCCTATAACAGAGGCAGTTAAACTTAACACCACTATCTGTCTGAATATCATATACCTTAGACATAAAATGGAACTGCTATTTTCCAACAACCAGGGATGTTCTAAAATTTAAATCCCTACAGAATGCTAAAAAACAATTATACATTTTTACACAGATATTTAGAAATCAAACCACATTTAACATTGTAGCAGTACAATCCTGCTACATTTTTGTTTTCTTGTCCCTTGTTTACTTATATTACCTTTTTAAAACATACATTTACTTTAAAGAGAGTATAGCAATAATTGATATGACATTAGGAGCAGTATGCATTTAGAAGACCAAAATGACAAGTATTTTTTAAGCATGGTTTTAGCATTACACATTGCTGTCTGCAATATAGTTACTTAGTCCACAGATATCAACATATAGAGTTAGTCATAGTGAGAATTCTACCCGTTAACTTTCATTTTCAAAAACCTGATGGAAGTTCTTAGGACCATTCCCTTTACCATCTTGTTTATATAAATGTATGTTTTTTTTTGCCCTGGCCATATTTCCTAATTTCTTCCTTTCTCTCCTTACGTTGTTTAATCCTTAAGTTCTCTCTTTCCATTTAACTGTGTTTTAATTTTTATTTCTTCTTTTGAGTTCTTACATTAGGGAGACAGTACAATATTTACACATGTGGGTCTGGTTTATTTCACTTATGTCTTCAAGTTGCATCCACTTATACATGAAGGCTTCGTGTTTATTTTTCTTTATAGCTGAGTAGTACACCATCGTATAAAACCACCACATCTTTTTCATCCATTCCTCAGGTGATGGGCATTTTGGTTGCTTCCAAGATTTAGCTATCACAAATTGTGCTGCTATAAACATAGGCTATAAGCATACAAATTTAAAATGCTTTTCAAAATATCTGTAATGTTTCAAATATCATATTAGTATTGGGTGTCTTCATTGTCTCATTGGCTTAGGTTAGGATGTTTCAAAGGGATGATGCAGCTTTAGTTAGGCATTAAAGACCTGGTGATTAGATTAGTGTTTCCTCCTCTTTCTTTTTTCTCTCTTTTAATTTTAATCGTCTATCTATCTATCTATCTATCTATCCATCTATCTATTTGGTACAGGGTCTCACTACACAGCTAGGACTCATAGTGATCCTCCTGTGTCAGCCTGCCCAGCTCTGGGATTATAGGTATATACCACCACACCAGGTTTCGGGGCTAGCACAGCATGCCCAGCATGGCATGTGGTACCAGGGATTGAACCCAGGTCCTTGCACTTGCAGGCAAATGTTTAGACTGCCGAGCTATCTTCCTAGCTCTTTTATATTATGTTTTATCCATTATTTATTAACATAAGCTGCATGATCACACAGGAAAGTGATGTAACTCTGTAAAAGTTAAGCTGAATGTGGTGGTGCTGCCTGTAATTCTCAAACTTGGGAGGCTGAGCAAGAGGATCAAAAATTCAAGTCCTGCCTAGGCAACTTAGCCAGACTTTGTCTCAGAATAAAAATTAAAAAGGTGAGTAACAAGGTCCTGGGTTTGATCTCCAGTATGACAAAAAGAAGTTAATATTTCTTAGTATTTCTGGTGATATCAAAGGACTGCTTGATCAGAGAGAACATTAAAATAGCTGTAGACATACACCGAGTTTCTTGAGTTGGCTCCTTCAGCTGTGCTGGCTCACTGTGCACACGGGAGATGCAATGGAGAACCCTAAGCTCTATGAAGAGAGAACTGCATGCTTTTGAAGTCCTTATCATATAAACATCATTTTAAAAAAGTTTCTTGAAGTAAAAAAAATTAAATTAGTGCACATCCATGTATAACTGATGAGACAGATCAGCTTTCCTTTTGTCCTGATGATCCCTGATTGCTAAAGTCATCCTTGGCCATTCAGGACACAGAGGAATGGCTACCACCTAATGTTTAACATATCAATACTTGATGGAAAATACCCGCTCCCTGTTATGCCTAAGATGTTTGATATTCAGACAGATAGTGAAGTTAAACCCAACTGCATAAGTTGTAGGGTAATAATAAACTTCTCCTCTGGAGGGTTAAAAACCTAAGTTTGCAGATCAAAAATTAGAGAAATAGAAGGGTTGCAAGGACAGCCAACATTTTGACCATAGCCTTTCAAGGTCAGTGAAGACTCATGACATAGGAGAACCTATACTGGAATATCAGGTAACTCAGATGTGTCCCAAATTTTCTGATCAAGGAGCTTATGGGGCCACAGAGCAACATGATCGATGACGTAGAGTGTGCCTAAGGAGAGTCCCCTGGAGAGAAGACATTCTCTCAGGCTTTCACAGACAGCAAATTGGTCAAGCAATGGCCATGACTTATACACATGGCTGACACTGACAAAGGATCTGCAAATTGCAATACAGGGTTACAGGATAATTCCAGAGGGTACTTGACTGACCTTATCAGATACAAAAGTTACATTTTTTGTTACATAGGTCTTGCTTTACCTTGGTCTTAACCATCCAGCAGAAAAGTATAAAAACTAGGTATATAAAGTAAAGCCATATTAATATGCTGAGCTATGAAAGGCTCAAGTCAACAACTTCTGCAGATAACCCACTACTGTTGTGGACTGCTGGACTGTGTTGGATTGTTTTGCTGAATTCACGCACCTATAGTATTTAGATGCCAATGGAATACCCATTTCTGACAGGACTAAACAAAAAAAAAGGGGATACAAAGGAAGGACCATTTTGTATCTGTATACATAGAATAGTTAGGATAGATATACAGCTACTTTCACTTAATTCAATAAGAAGAAAGATTTGTACTAATAGTTTGGACAAGATATTCTGTCTGCATCTTGTACTATGGATAACCACTAAGAAGATAACAATGTACAATATATTAATTATTGAAACTGTCCTATTAATCAGTTTTGAAACGGTCTCATTGCTATTTGTTTCTCAATAAAATAAAATTTAAAAAAAGAATGGCCACCAACTGAGAGACTGTGCTGGAAGAACAGAAGGGCAAGAGTGGCACAGCTCCCACAGCCAGTCACCCAGTCGGTACAGACAAAGGCCCAAAATGGTTCGCAAAGTAAACACCAATTCTGAATCAGTTGGCAAATGTTTTGACTATCACCTTGTGGCATACCTACCTCATTTTTTTCTCCTTCATTTCTCTTTAATGTCGGACCAAAAAAAGGCAGTAGATGTTTATTCTTTATACAAGTTTATTAAATCATCTCATTATTTTTGATTGCTAAGGCTTAAACAGATTTATCTAAAAGAGCAAATTGCTTCTTTATTTTTCTCAGATGTTCACCAAATGAAGATAAATATGGTAGTAAAAGCTGCAGCTCCAACTTTGTTTTTGGAGAAAACATGGTAGAAAGAGTTTTGGTAAGATTTCGGTAAATATTTTCATTATGATAGGGTTGTCACTCCAAATTTCTGAAAGCAAATTTAATTAAAATCAGTGTTGAACCGTAGCATACTGGATTCAAAGGCATACTCTTTGTCTTTAACTAGAAAGGTTCTCCTGGGAGCATGTCATAGTTAGAATAAGAGAAACCCAGACAGGAAAAGTACTGCATAATTATATCATTATTACTGATGTGAGATATTAAATAGTTCTTTGAGTCATGTTAAAGCAGAAGTACCTGAGGAAATCCCAGAATTATCTGCAGTAGTTAAATAAGCTTAACTTGTAGTGACATTTTAATATAGTTTTAAATAACATTTTATAATAAGATGTATTCAACACCATTTACCAGTGTATTCTAATTAATTACGACTCCACCCTTTAAGCTCTTACATCGAAAAGCATTAGTATAACTTCTTTTGGAAATTTAAGAGGAAAAATCACAGTGCTTTGTTTGCCTAGGGAAATACATTTACCCAGTGAGAATTGCTACTATTCCTATCCTCCTTAATTAATACCGGGCATTTCCCTCCAGGAGGCAGTGGCTGCTCTTCCTTCTATAGAGCTCTGATTTCTAAGACAGCATAGTCAAAGGGGAACTTCACAGCAAGTCAAAGCTGTGACTCTGATTTTATCTGTGCCCCACAGCTCTGAGATTCTTTCAGCTTTTTCCCAGGCCAGGATAATGGTTAAAAGATGCCCCAGATTGTTGCTTGTCTTTCTGTTACAAGTTACATGAGGAATCCTAAGAAAGCTGCAAAGATAGTTTTTAAGCACATGTAAAGGTCTAGGTTAATAGAAGGGCCAACTCACAGTGTCAGGTAATTCCAAAATTATTAATGCTTTCATGAATCATTTTTTAATGTATTTGGTACAGGGTCTATAGGGTCTCACTACACAGATCAGACTCATAGTGATCCTCCTATTCTCAGCCTCGCAAGATCTGGGATTACAGGTGTGTGCCACCATGGCCAGTCTCAATCACTGTCTCAGTGTGCTCTGGGGGTGGGGCTGACACAGCATGTCAGGGATGGAACCCCAGACCCTGCATCTGGCTAAGCAGGCACTTTAATCTGCTGAGCTATCTAGCCGGCCTTATAAATCATTTTTAAGACTCTGGTTATTCTACACGTGCTTCAGGCTATCACTCAGTTCCATTAAGTAGTACTGTAGCTCTTTAGCTTCAGACGTACCTTCCTGCCATTCCCAAGAAAGTTAGCTCCACCAATCCTAGAGCTATTGACTCTCATCTTTGGACCCAAATCAGAATGTTGGCAGCTCTTGGGTTACTTTCCATGCAATATATTTAGACACATTTGTTCTATGTTCTTTAAATTTCACACTAGCCATAGCTTCTGTAAAATTGTCAGACATAACTAAGATGCCTTCCAGCCCTCATGGAACACTTGAACTCATCAAACATGTATTAAGTTCCTATAACACAGAAAGCACTGGTCTCTTGTTAGGCTGCATGTTAAAACCATCTGGTGCACCTTTAAAGAATTTTTATGCCTGTGCTTCACCCTAAAGCAGTTATGTCAGAATCTCTGTAGGTAGAGCCTGTTATCAAGTGATTCTAATGTATAGTCGTGTTTGAAAGCCATCTGGGTAAGTGATCACATAAAGGTCAAGGGGACGCTACACAGTGAGAGGGGACATGAGCTTCAGTCAGGATTATAGAGGTTTGGGTTGAGGGAACTTGAACACATTTCCAATGAGGATTTTAAATTTGATTAATAAGAGGGCCTAAATTTCCTAATCCCTTCACTTAGCAATATAGTAATAGATGACATGAACTATGGAGATAGTTTGTAGCTTTGCTCTACAATCTTGCAAACCAATGGCCTTGAAATGTAGGTGCCAAGATGTACTTTTGATTACTGGCTGACCATGTGCTTTTAGAGTGAGTTTCAGATCCAGGGTTTCTATTATTTTTCTTTTTAAAAAAACGTATTTTCTTAAAATGAAAATAATTATATTGATCTCTACCAATTCTAAACAGATAACCTGATGTCTGAAAAAATGCAAAAGACTCTTGAATTCATAAAGGAAAAGATATAAGCCAAAATATAAAAGTATCATCATGCCATTTTCCCCTCTTCTGTAGGGGCCTATCCATGTTTGTATATAACATGGCAGTTGTTTTATTTTTTATTTAAGCTTTGATCATACTAGATGCATATATTCCTAAGAATGCAGCTTCAAATGTAATTGTTGGCAAAAAAAAAAAAATTGCCTTGGCGGAAAAGTTAGAATTCTTGCTACACAGGTATCCTCTGACATATTTAGTGGAGTTTTCATATAATTTTTTTTTCTTCCATGAAGTGGATAGCAGGATTGAATTTGGGGAAATGCTGAAATAACTTGAAACTAATATGAGGGCTGCATTTCCTAGGCATTACTCCCGGCTAGTAGAAGCATGGAATGGCCACGAGCTTCCTCTGAGACACCAGTACTTTTGCCATTATTCCTGGGCTGCCGCCCATCCAAAATAGGCCAGTGGTAACTAGATTATAGTGTTTTGTTTTGTTTAACAATGAGAACCAAAGTCCTCCAACAAGAGGGGTAGAGTTCCCTGTTCAGCATACAGGAAGCTGGAAACAAAAACACAGCAGCTGGGTTTGTGTGCTCTGTTGAAATAGAACAAGAAAATTATCTTTTGGCTTACTGCAAGTGTACATGGATAAAATTAAATAATGCGTCTGTTGCCTACCTAGGGCACTCAAAAAGCAGCCCAGCCTCAACTAGAAAATGATTCAGATGCCAAGGATAAAACATTTAAATCTATTCTGAAATTTCCTATCAACTCTACAAATTCAAGTAAGAATTTTTTATTTATAAAGCATTCGATATAAGTACTTTGTCAATATCTATAACTATAAAGTAAAAATCAAAATAATTTAGTATTTAAACAATTTTGGTAAAGGTTAAAACATACACATATGGCAACCTGATATTACAAGTTGTACTAACATTTTAATTTAATGGTATGTGGAGTCAATAAGCAGATTTTACCCAAACTCAAGCATTTTGATTTTTTTAAATATAAAATAAGGAGACAGGCAACAAGGAACTTTTACAGCAGAAAAATGAGGCCTTCTATGTGACCCCCCAACTTCTTTTAGGAACAGCCTCTATTAAAAGTGGATCTCTGATTGAATCAGCTGCTGCCTTCGCATCCCAACCATCACGAAAATGCTTGCTGGAGAAAATTGATGTTGTAACAGGAGAGGAAGAAGAACACAATGTGTTAAAGGTCTGTAGGTTGCGTATTGCTCTTTCTGGTAGCACTTACACATATAGAATAAAGTAACCATCAGAAGGGACAGCTTTAAAAATGCTGACAAATAATTTTCAGGAAGACTAAGTGCTCAAATAAAAATGTTGGAGGCTTACAGTACTTACACCATTAAGCTATTATCTTCTTACATTTGCATGCACAATTTTCGGGAAAGTGGGTTGTTGGGTTTACAAACATTCCAAGCATCCTGTCTTAAAATAATTTCAGATGTATACTTTATACTTTCCACGATTGCTTTTATAATTAGTGCTATTATCACATGATTGATGAACTTCTACTTACACTGGAGGTTTTTTAATATTTATAACATGACTTGTTTTCAGTTTAAGATAAAATTTCTATTCCTTTTAAAATGTTTAGAATTTAGTATAAATCACGTTTCATAGATGTACTTTAGTATCATATTTGAGTGCTGAGTGGAATCAGTGTATCATAACATAATTTTTCAACAAGTCAGGGATTTTCTTTATCTTTCTCCATCTGCTTTTCTCTCAAACTCTTCCACTCACATCCTCCATGATCTAAGGATGTTTTTACTCTAAGTAGAGGTGTCTCAAAGCATAATCCTTGGATTAGATAAATTCAAGCCTTATTGAATTAATTGCTAGGTATGAAGCCCAGGAATGCCAGGGCTTTTAACTGGCTGTCTGTGTTATTCTTGTACACAGGAGTAGTTGAGAACCACGGTCAATTATTAAATTATAAGAGGAGACCTGGTATCACATCATAGTTTCCCAAGTTTTCATTCTATCTGTAAATTTTAAGCATGCAAATATCTTCATGATTCCCTTACTTTCAAATAAAATTATGTGGCATAAACAAGACTAAGTTTAATGTAAAATTTGGTGTATACAAAAACACAGTAAGTGATAAAGGAAGTATGTATACTATTCTACCATTTATAAAGAAGAATATAAATGGGAAGGATAAATAAGATATAATAGAGGTTGCCTGTTATGGGGTGGAATTTGGCAGATGAGGAAGAAGGGTAGAGGATATTCTTTACTTTGCATGTCTTTTTATTTTTTACTCAAAAGTTGCATACAGTTAAATATATTTCGAAAGCTGATTTACAAATAATTAATGAAGATATTATGGTAAAAGTTCAAAGTATAGCATAGGAAATAATTTACTTTGAAAAAAACTTTCTGTACATTTGACACTTTTAAAAATTGTCATTTAGATCAACTGCAAGCTTTTTATACTCAACAAGGCAACACAATCCTGGACTGAAAGGGGCAGAGGAACTCTGAGACTGAATGACACAGCAAGCAGTGACTGTGGGACATTGCAGTCAAGATTAAGTAAGGAACCGTTTTGTAAAGCAAGCCATAATTTCTCAGGGTAAAATTGCTAATATAGGTACATATTGCTTTCGGACACGTTATAAAATACATCAATAGATCAGACTGCTGAAAACAATATTATTTTCAAAGTACTTTAGAGGTTTCTCATTTCAGGGTGACTCTCCTGTCAGACTGAATAGGTCCCAGTTCCGGTTCCACCACTAACTAGTGACGTTGAAAAAGGGACCTAATCACCCTCTGCCCTAGTTGTACTACCAAATTAAAATGGGATAACTGTAGTTTGCAAGTTCTTGAACAATTGTGAGAATTCAATAAGATACTATGTAAAAAACCTGTGTCAAAACCCAAAATAACCTCAATATCAGTCAAAGAAATATATTGCAAAGCATCTTGCAAAGTAAGTTTTTCCAAAAAATACCCATCTCATAATTTATCTTTGGCCTTTCCCACATGGTGTGGGCCCAGTATCCACAGAAACAGATGTGGGGCTGTTGAGCACTGTAGGCAGAGTTGATAAGCTGGAGTTGCTGAAGGATCCAAGAGGTTTAGCATCCAAAAGGACACCCTGGGCCATTCAGAATCTCACACTGAAAGTGAACATAGGCAGAACTGGTATATGAATGCTTTAGCAGGCATTTCTGAGAGGCTAAATTTTTAGATTATATAAGATGTAGGATCTGGACCCAACTACGTGGTGATTTGTTGGGTTTCAAATACCAAGCTCAAGAAACAGGTAAGGAATAGAATGTAGATTAAAAGAAAAGGAACAACAACAACAACAATAAAAGAATTGGAGTAGTGTTTTCAGTTTTGGAATTGACCAGTAGGTTTCCAAATAATGTAAGCAATATTCTCAAGTTAGTACTAGCTGTTCTTTGCTCTGGTTTAATTCCAGAGCCTACCAAAATCATCATCATCATCATCATCATCATCATCATCAACAACAACTAAGAACCAACTTTTTCTTATGCAGATAACACATATTTTCTACGGTAGTAGAAAACAGAAAGTATAGATCAAAACAAAAAATAAAATAAGATCACTTGAAGCCTGTCTTCCTGAGATAATCTGTTAACAAGGTATCTTCTTGTAGATATTGCTTTCTGTATACACATATGTACACAGATTGCAAAATGTTGTGATCCATAGTGGTACTTTGTTTGGAATCCTATATTTTCTTTTACACAGTATGTTATTATCATCTTTCCACATCAATGTCTTTCTCCAGTTTCTTTATGGGTTCAGAATATTCTTTTGGGTGACTGTACCATAATTTAATTCCATTTTTGACAGTTAAGGTTTTGTTTCAGTTTTTTCTTTTTCATTTTAAACAATTCTTGGGTAAATATTCTTCAGATTAGTCAGTTTAAAAGGAGTTCTAAAATTTTGCCATTTAAAAATATTAGTTAATAATATAATTATAACACTTAAGCTAATCAATAGCTCTCAACATAATGAACGCCAAATATAATTTTTACACCAAGATGTAGTCTAGTCAAATTATAATTTAACAGTTAAAGCATAGTCTGACAAACTGCAAGATTTACTTTGTTTTCAAAAATGGTGAGTTTCCTGGAAGGCTCAGGAATCAAGAGCTATAATCTGACATATTCAATCTTCTGCTACAGTTATGCGCAATCAAGGCAGTTTAAGGCTGATCCTCAACAGCAAACTGTGGGCTCAGATGAAGATTCAAAGAGCAAACCACAAAAATTTACAAATAACAGCTACTGATTTCGAAGACTATGGCATCAAAATATTTTTAATTCAGGTAAATGATACATTTCAGGGTGGATTATCTTACTAACACAGTATATTAGTAGATCTATACCACTTCATTAAAAAAAAAAAGTTTTCATAATGATCTGTACTGTTGGCAAGGAAACTATTCATGTATTATGATTATTTATTGTTTAATGTAAGATCTAAATTGTGTATGGACTTGAGAAATTACCCCATGATGTAATTAACCGGTACCCAGTCCAAGACATTTGTTGATTATGACTTTAAGTATGTCAACAGTCTTACTATGCTGTATTACTGAAGTGACTAGATTGTCAGGAAGACTCCAGGAGGTCTGCAGATTTGCAAGCCTAATGGCTTATACTACAAGTTGATATAGAGAAAGCTTTGGGATCACTGGAAAGAATCTAGTGAGAAAATGGAAAAACACAGGAGTAGCAAGTTACAAGTCCAGAAGCGAATTCCAATTCGAAACATGAGTAAATCTCCAAGGTAACAGGAAGGAAGCACAATTTAGCTCATCCAGGCAGCATAAATACTTGACCTCAAATACAAGATCCAGGCACAAGATAGCTGCCAAGAACAAAGCCCCTCTTCCGTCCCCCTTCAAAAGCTAGGTTTCTCCCATAGGCTGAGACCCAGAGGACTAGAAAAAACTATCCAGATAATTTAGACAGAATGACAGCACAAGTAAATCAGCTCCACGGTAAAATGGAGAAAAAAGTTGGCGTGTGCCCAGTGTTAAAAACCAAATGATTTAATAACTATACATAAGTGTTCTGTCAGGGGCATGTGACATGATGTTTTAAGATGTTGGGAAGAGATGACGCTTAAACCTTGTTTACCATTTACAGAGAGAATACTTGATACTTGGCCAGGCCAAATCTCCTGGTTTTAAGTGGCTAAGGCAGTGTGCTGGCGACTGAGACTGACACTGTTAGCTGTGGTTGAACTTCCAGGCTCACCACCAAACCCATGGTGACTTTTTCAACTGTAGGATCTTTACTAGAGATAAGCAACTTGAGTGAAAGGAAAATTGCTCAATATTGCATATTCAGATATGGTTATTAACCCTTTAGTTGAATACTATGTAGACTGAGCATTCTCAATTCAAAAATTTGAAATACAAAATACTCCAAACATTGAGTCTAAAAGCCCAATTATGCCGTTGTAAGGGGAAAATCCTCTACCTGATCTTATGTGACAGGTCTCAGTCCAAACAAAGGTACACTAAAACTATTGTATAAAGTTAACTTTCAGACAGTGTGTGTAAGGTATATACCAAACAAATGCAGGTCCAGGGAGATAGCTTAGTGGCACAGCGCCTGCCTGCCAAGTGCAAGGCTGTGAGCTTGATTCCTGGTACAAAAAAAAAATCAAAACAAGTAAATTTCATGTTGTGACTTGAGTCTCATCCCTAAGATATCAAATTATGTATATGTAAATATTCCAAATTCTGAAAAAATATAAATATGTATACATATATTTATACCATACTGTATGTATTATATGGCCTTCAGGCAAGTTTCTTTGCTTCCTTAAATTGATTTACTCATGTGCAAAAATGAAAGAAACAATAATACTACACATTATAAAGCTATTGAGATCAAACAACTAAGATGATTGTGAAAAAAATGTAATTTCACTTATTAATACAAATGAGTGTTTTTCATACCAGAAAATAGTTGCTCATTCTTCAAAAATTCTTCTAGTACATGAAACAGTTCCATTGTTATGTACCATAATTTATTCCATTAATCCCACTGATCTGAATGACAAAAGCTGAAGCTTCAAGACCCAACAATTTGTTGGGTAGCTGTAACTGAGAAAATGGATTTTACTTTCTGATCTACAATTTCCTTGTTTGCAAAAGGAAATGAGTATATATTGAATGCTTGTGCTAACTGCTCTTGTGAACATGATGGAATAAACAATGTGCCCCCAGTATTGAAAGAACTGAATAAAAACAGAACATAATTGTCACTGTTACACTAATGGTACTTATTGTTAACATCATTTTTATGTTAATAACTATAAAAATAGCATTAAAAAGTACTGATAAGCAAAAACTTCTGATGTGTTTTTTTTTAATAGCATAAATTGCTCTAATAAATTTTGCTTCCTTACAAAGCTACGTGACTTGAAAGAATGTTTAAGAAAAGTAATGGAAAAGAAATATAAGCCTTTTTTCTCTAACCCTACAAATCTTATGTAGTATAAAATAGTGAAGGAAGAATGGTCATACACACTTAGGTTCAAATAGAAATACCTTAAATTACAAAATTTTATTTTCCTATTTTAAAGTGTATACAAAGGGCTGGTGAGATGGCTCAGTGGTCTAAAGCACCTACTTAGAAGAAGCTCAGCAAAGCGCAGGGACCGCAGTTCAAGCCCCCAGCACCACATGTCAGCCAGCCCCGCCCCCTGGTGGGCTGAGCTGGCCACACACACACACACACACACAAATAAATAAAAAAAAATTAAAAAAAAAAAAGTGTATACAAAATTATGTTAGAATGCAATTTGATGCAAGATTGTTTTTATCTCTTACAGGAATGTTAGAAGTTATTTAAATTCTACATGTTAGCCTTATTACAGTTCTTTCTTTACTAATAGTGAAAAATTAAAAATCTGTAAAATGTGATTAGTGTTAGTAGGTGATTTATATTCCTAACAACTTAATTTTCCTCTCTTAGGCTGGTGCTAAAGATACAGGATATCTTTACGCAGCAATACATCATCGCATTGTTGCCCTTCGAAGCTTTGATAATAAGCAGAAAGATGTCAATCAAGCTGAAAGCCAGTCAGAAAGAGTCCTCCAACAGTTGAACTATGAAAGCTGCGATGAAGATGAGGATGATCTCATCCAAGTCACTAAAAATGGATCAGGTAAATAATTAGATTTCAGGGCTGGGGATATAGCTCAGTGACATAAGCGCCTACCTAGCAAGCACAAGGTCCCAAGTTCGATCTCCAGGTACTGATAAAAAAATAAAATAGAGTAAAATAAAAGGTAGATGGATAGATAGATAGATAGATAGATAGATAGATAGATAGAGATAGATAGATATAGGTACATATAGATATAGCTATCTAGATATATAAAACAGACATGTCAAGCACAATCCCAATATTGATTTCAAAAAGTAAAAGTGATCTGTTTAAAGATGGTGGCTACAGTCTTGGCTGTTTTGATCTGAGGAGCAGGTTGGAAAATCTGAGTGGTTTTCATTAGAATCTTATCAAATTAGCTTCATTGTAATACCTACATGTTATTTGCCTGCAAATTTGTCAAACATACTATAATTACAAATTAAAGTATTACATTGCTAACCACTTATTCCTATTTCTCTTGTTCTCATTCTACTATTATCTATATATTTGGAAGAATTATAAATACATATTATGGGGCCACAGGTAAATATGACTTAAAGCCTGCTTTTTTTCCTTTCAGAATTTAACCGCTTAAAGAATGCCTCCATTCTATCAATTCTATCTTTGAGGTCTGCTTTGCCTAGGCCAAATAAATTATTTGTCTTTTGTGTCAGGATTTACAAATAAACTAAGGTTGAGGAAGAGCCAGGTGTAAACAGACTTAGATTCCAGTGGACCCTCTGACGCGTAGATTTAAAGTATTATTCATCACTATCATTGGGGAAAAGACAATGTCAAAGAACTAGTAAGCATAACAATGCTATGTAAATGTAGTAATTCTAACAAAGCCATCCAAATTTGTTTTTTGTTGTTGTTAATTTGGTTTTGGGTTTTTTTAAAGCAAGTTTCACTTAATCCCTTCACTTAATCTTATCTCAATTAATCCTTAATTCTGTGCAATCATGTAATATAAAAGGACAAGAAAGTAACAAGCATTCTCAACTTTTAGTTATTGTAAAACTTTAGAGCGGCTTTTAATCATACATAATTTAATAATTTACCAGAGAATGTGTATAGAATTAGATAAAAGATCTTCTTTTGCTTATTAATAAAAATGTAATCAAAAGGAAAAATATATAAACCCTGAAGATGAGGACTGTAGCCTGAGTGACTCAGTAAGCCAGAAAACTAAATGAAAATGATGCTGTTATTTTAAACAGATCTGTTAAGGGAATAGCTCACTATTTTCTTAAGCTTATGAAAGTAATAAATAAAATTACCATTTATATGCTTATATTGTCAACAATAAAATGGGATTTTGGAAAAATCAGCTGGTTGCCATTAAAAATGTCAATCTGAAATAAGCAATAAGTGGCAAAATTCTCCCATCAATGTATTACATTCTACTTTGGAAAAGGGAAACCATGCGACTTTCTTGCCAGGGACTGGGGGAGGGGCCACTGACGGGGCTACTTTAGGTGGAGCCAAAGCTTTTTTTTTTTTTTTTTTTGTGGGAACCAGGGATTGAACTCAGGCTGTTGTGCTTGCCAGGCAAGCGCTTATTCTGCTGAGCCATCTCCCCGCCCTATGCGACTTTCTTAATGCAAGATGATGCAATAATGCAAAGCAAATGTCGGTTACGGGAACTTTGTCTTGTGTCAGTTTTACCTCTTTCACTTAGTATTTTCTCCAGTGGGCATTGCAGACAAATGCTAAAATGTTATGGAGGTGATAACATATCTTTTTTATTCTGATGTCATGAATTAAGAAAATTTTTATTCATCTGAAAATGTTATAGTTAAGATTATTAGCAAGAATTCCAAATGTAACTTACAAAATATAGATTCTGTGTGTTTCATTTTCTTGTCAGTGAGCATACTCATGCCTGGTTGGATTCAATATTTAATCCACTCTAAATATATGACATGATAAAATATTAAATTTATATCACAGATCCTTCTAGGTGGACCCACGGCCAATCAGTTGCTTGTTCATGAGCACTACCTACTATAAACATGACGACATCTACAAAATGACTGGTCACCGTGTGGAAACATCTTACCTTAATGAGAAGATACTATTCATTCCTTGAAGAATTTTTATAGAAAAGTTTAAGAAATATAGTTTTTGCCATTTGATTTTTTTCTTTTATGTTTTACACTTTGATTATTGTAAGAAAATGTCAAAATTTAATTCATGAACTTCAGTAGGATAAAAGATATCATTCTTGAAGAATTTAGAATAGAATTTGATAAATAACCTGGATTATTCATCACATTGATGGATATATTGCCTAAATCTATAAACTGCTGGATTTGATAAATGTCTAAGCTTCTTTTCAGTCATATATTGTTTGACTAAAAAAAACAAGTATTTTACTATATTTTCAGTCACTTCTTTAAAAAGTACTATAGTTATGTGATAACATTTCATTAAATCATGTTTATCTTCTGGAAAATATATATTTTTACTTAACCTTTGGATTTCCTAGTAACATAAACGTATATTCAAGTATGGATTCCTGGCAACCTCCTTGGATCCCCCTTCTTTCCTTCTCTTGAATAGGTGTTTTCTTTCCCCCAATAAATATATTCTACTCTTAATCTCTGTTGTTCCTAAAATTCATTCTTCAGTTTTAGAGAACATAAACTCGGCCCAGGTATTTTTCAGGCTGGGAGTTTCATTCTTGTACGCCTTTTGGAAGTTCCACTGAGAACATTGGACAGAGGTAAGAGTGCTTTTCTTTCATAGACTAAATATATTGGGACTTGTTCAGGTAACACATTTTTTCCCACCTCATGCCCACCTAAGTGAGTTTCCATGTTTTCCACCTTACCACATGGTTTTACTTTGTAAATATCCCTAGAAGACACAGCTTAGGGGGCAACCCACTCAGGTTCCCGTTCTGTTCTTCTCTCCCACAAGAGCTTTCTTTCTCTCAATAAATATATTCTGTGTTTAAAAAAAAGTATGGATTCCTTCACAGAAAGTTATCTGTGCTTGTAGTCATTGCATCTGGTATGTCCTTGAGCCATGGTTGGTACACAACAGTTGCTGAATGAGTGAGCAAAATGTAATGCATTACCTATGTATAAAAAGCCAGTACACCAAAATCCAAATATAACTTGTTCTTTGCTTTATCAGATTAAATTGTCATTCACATTCTAGTAGGTGTGGCTGCATAGTTATATTTAAAATTGAGATTTTACTTAAATTCCATTATTATTCTAGATTATAGTCATTTCAATAATTGTGTAACATAAGATTGATGCTCTCTCGTGACATTTCTGTGATACCTCATGACACACACAAGAAAATTTAACTCCCTATTAGCCATATTTCATTTTCAGTCCAGTTTGATTACCCTAGTGTTCAGAATAACTTTTGTTTTATTAAAATTTTTTATTCACTTAATGAGAAAAAAGATAAAATAGCAATGAAAGTTTTAAAATAGGTTAGTATGACAGTTATAATAATACCTTGCATATTGTTGTCTTCATAGTAGTTACTCAGTGGACAAGATGCAGACATGATATCTTGTCTAAACAATATTAGTATAAACCTTTCTTCTCATTGATCTAAGAGAAAGTAGCTGTATATCTATCCTAACTATCTTGTATATACATTTTTTTTTCACTACAAAATGGTCTTTTATTTATATTCCCCCTTTTTGTTTTCTTTTGTCAGAGATGGGTGTTACAATGCTGTTAGAGAAGTCTTTAAAGGGTCATTTCATACTTGATGCCAGTCCAAATAGTGTAGTTACTTGAATTCAGCAAAATAACCCAATACAGTCCAATAGTCCATAATTGTATGGTATTACCAGTATAGCTGGCAATTGTCTGAAGTTGTTGACTTGAGCCTTTTACAGTTCAGCATATTAATATAGCTTTAT
>NW_004524578.1:36038604-36043054 GCF_000260255.1 Octodon degus
CAATTGGATTTTATTCCAGTTGTCTAATTATGAGCCATTAACATGTCCTCACTTAAAAATATTTTACATTTATTATTCCCAATGCAAAGGACCTTGTTCCTAGAGAAAAACATCTTATATAATTTTAAAATGTGTGATTATCATAAAAAGTGGCATATAAATCTTCCAGAGGGGTAGAAGGATCTTAGAGGTTGGGAAGGATACATCTTAAGACCTTTCTATAAATTTTATATTTGTGAATATGGCTATCACATGGTTAGCTAGGTTCCTTCACTAGTAAAATACACCAGCTTCACAGCACATGGAATTCAACTGTCAAACTCAAGAATGTATCAGCATTTTTTAGTTGTTGGAAAATATGAGATTAAATTCTTGTATGCAAAGTGTTTTGCTTGTTCTTTTTTATTGTTGTTTTCCAATGGTTAGATCATATCCATAGTATTTTTTTTTTTTTGTTAGTTTTGACATAAGATTTGTAGTTAACACATTGGAATACACAAACACATCTGAAATTTCAAAGAAGGTATTTGAAAACTGTGACAATGGAGAAACTAAAATGACTGGTCTAGTGTGGATTCTGCAATAACAATTAGATTATTACTAACAACTAGATTATTGAATTTCTTAAATTCTACCAAACTAGGGGACATAAAATACTATTTAAGTGCACATGGTGTCATATACATACAATCCCAGCTATTCAGCAGTCTGAAATGGGAAGATTGCAAGCTTGAGACCAACTTGAAAAATTTAGAGAGATCTTGGCTCAAAATTAAAAAGGTTGGGCTAGGAACAGAGACTTCAGTGGTGTAGCACCTACCTGGTAAGTGTGAGGTCAAGTTCAATTCCCTACACACACACACACACACACACACACACACACACAAATACATTTTAAATGTAACTCAGTTGCAGAAGATCTGCCTAGCATGTGGGAAGGCTTAGTTTCCTTGCTTAGAACTGCAAAATTATAAGTAAATAAATTTTAAAAATGCTACTTCACAATGACCTTAATTTGCATTTTTTTTTTTTACTAGTAACAAGGTTGAATATCTTTTCAAGGATGTATTCATTGTGTTTCTTCTAAGAAACTTCTCTTAATTTTTTCAAAGCTAATTGTATCATCTACTCCTTTTAGAGTAAAGGATAAAAAATCAAGCTTTGGCCTTTCATTGTAGCCACATCTGTCAGTATTACCCTTCTCACCTTTAAGTTCCTAGGAATTCAGAACCAGTCTCATCACCTCAGTGCTCTTGCTTATGCTCTTTTGCAGAATCGTTTTCACTCATGATGACACTAACACTACATTCATCCTGTAAGGCTTAGGTCATGACATTTCCAGAAAGCCTTCCCTAACTCTTAGGCTCAATTAAGACTTGCACCTTCTAATTCCTAAAACACTGCATATAAATGTTTTCGGTCAGACTTTAAGCCCTTCACGAGCTGATTATCATTTAATCTCTAACACCTAGAAGGGAACTTGATATAAATCTATCTCCATTGGTAGGTGTTGTATGTATAAGACTCAAAATAGAGTATCTGATGGCAATCTAGAAATAAAGATTTGAAGAACAGTAGGAAGGTAAGGGCTGAAGATGCCAACACTAGCTGAAGTCATAGAAGGGGAAAGGGGCTAATACCTGCCTTTGGAATAGAGAGGCAATTGTGATCATACTCACAACTTTATGAAGTATCTACTCTGCTTTATAAATGAAGATATAAGCTCAGAAAGGTTAAGCAACCAGTTCAAGGTTCACAAAGCTGATAAAAACAAAAGCTGGAATGTGAGGTGAGGATTTTCTAATTTTAAGGTCAAACTTTTTTCATTTTACAACACTGGATGAATTCACCCAGGACATTGAGTGTAGAAGGAGAACATCAGCAAAAGAGGGAGAAAAGCGGGTAAAAGATAGATCTTGGAGATGGATTAGGAAGAACCCCCAAAGATGAGAGACACAAAAGGAGGATCATTAGGGAATGATACACAGGGAGATGCAGTAGATTTCAGGAAGACTTGATAGGTACTTCAAGTGCTGCAGAATGATCTAGTAATTTAGGGATTGAAACGTGTCTTAAACTTTAATCAGATCATCTGGTAACCTTAGAAATATAAGTAATTAGCGAAGTGGTAGAAGGAAGCTAATTATAGCAGGTTGAAAAAATGAACAGGAGGTAAAGATGAGGCAATGATTAATGAACAGATTATTCTTCTAAAATATCTTAGCTGTAAAGAATACCTGGGAAATATGTACAAAGTTAGGGCTTAGATGTTTCTTTCTGAAATTTTAATATTATAAACATGTTTAAACAGTAAAGAGGAAAATCTAGTAGGGAGGAAAAATTCAAGATACTTTTAACGTTTATTATTTGGAACTATTATTTGGAAAGGATTCAAAATAATGATAGACAAAAGGGCTTTCTTAACCAAAAGGTTTTAAAAAAAATTTCATTTTTTGTGGAACCGAAGATTGAACTCAGACCCTTGTGCTTGCCAGGGAAGCGCTTATTCCACTGAACCATCTCCCAGGCCCCTCCAAAAGGTTAATGTAAATCACGTTTGCAGCTGAAAATGTAAGGGCCAAAAATCTCACTTAGCTGCAAGTGGGAAAAGAGGTAGGAAATCCCACAAACGCACAACAAAATTCAGACTTTGATCCGAACAGGTTGTCCCTCTTCATGTTTCTGTCCAGTGGATCAATTAATACTCTGCTGTCACTTAAAGCCTGAGTGCCACTGTGACTTCATTTTTCTCCTTCCTAGCATCTAATGGATTATGAAGTGTTAGAACAGCACAAACGGGAAGGATCCTTACATGGGCCAAGCTACAAGTTATCTCTCACAGAACTTCAATTAAGGTTATTACACAAGTTCTGGACAAAATGAGTTAGGGACAAAACTTGGAAAAGTGAAACACTTATCAAAAGGGCCGGCCAGACGGCTCAGAGGTCTAAAGCGCCGGCCTAGGCAGAACGCAGCAGCCAGGGTTAGATCCCGGGAGGGCCCGGCCAGCCCCGCCCCCGAGGCGCGTGCGACCGCCCGGGGCGTATAGCAGCGCGCAGCCGTAATCCCAGCACTTGGGAGGCTGAAAACAGAAGCACTACGAGTCCGATCTACTGTAGACCCTATACTAAATACAGTAAGAACAAAAAACACCTGTCAGACTAAATTGGGCATGTTCCCAAATACCCTCCCTAGCCCGCGCGGACACGTGCGCGCGCACACCGTGAACTTGTTAATGAATTCTGGTGCTGGCGACTGAGAATCACGAGATGCATTAATCAATCGGAGCTTGGTAGCAGCGTTTATTACTCTAGTTCAAACTTACTCATTTTACAGGGGAGAAATCCGAGGCCCAGAAAGATGAAATCTGCCCAAAGTCCAAAAGTTACTTACTGGCAGCGCCAGGACCACAAAGCAAGCCCAGGCTGCCAAGGCAAGGGTGGATCTGCGGGGCGGGAGGGACGACACACTACGACGCGCTCCGCGCCGGGCCCTCCCTCCCAGGGCCGGTCGCTGCCCTTCGCACAGCCCCTGACAGCTTCCCTTCCCCCTCCCAGCCTGGCTTACATTTCAAAGTCAATCAATGGACATCAAACAACGGCTCTCCACTCGCTACCTTGGGTTAGGAGCCCGCAGAGAACCGCTGCCAGCAGCGCAAAGTTCAAAGCGCTCCTTCTTCACCCGCCGCGTCTTATCTGGGCCTTCAACCCGACTGCCCCTTCCCGCCGACTCCGCCCCGCCGGACTCCAGCGCTCGCGGGCCGCGGGCGAGGGTTAAGGTCCTGCCCCAGGCCCTGCAGAGGCGGCAGCGGCTCCGGGTTCAGGCTCCTCAGGCCCTAGCCCCAAAGCGGACACACCAGTTATCTAACAAGCATGGGCACGCGGTCTACTTCAGACGGTAAAGAACCGCGGCGAGCGCGGAGCACCCGGCTTCCCGCCAGAACCTCGAAACTCCCCTAGTCCACCTCGCCGCCGCAGACCAGATCCAGCTGGATTTCTCGAGGCAGCTTTCACGCCAAATAGGATCGCAGCCCTTTCCCAGGTGTAGCCAATCCTCGCGGCCCTTTGGGCGCTGAGAGCTCAGCGAGCTCTGATTGGTCGACAGGGCTCACCTGGGGGCGGGCAAAGCGGGGCGGCAGTGGGAGGCGGGAGGTCGGGCCTCGGAAGAAGAGGCCACTGCGCAGGCGCCGATGGGGACCGAAAAAGATAAACAAACACAGCTCTCGGTCCTGAGGCCTCCGGGTTTCTCCCGCCCACTGGTCCCTCCCGCGGGCTTGCCTGCCTCCCAATCGCGCCGCTTTCCCCGCCCGCCTAACGTCTGGGCACGTACCCCACGCGGCGCGGGCCACGCAAGTGTCTGCACTTAACCTCTCCCCGCCCGGCGCAAAGTTAAAGGCCCGGCGGGCGCGGGCGGCGCGCATTCTGCGGCGGGAGTGGAGCCTGGGCCCGGC
>NW_004524578.1:36043514-36057269 GCF_000260255.1 Octodon degus
GGTGCAGAGCGCAGCCGCCGGCAGGGCGCCCCACGCCGAGGGGCTGCAGCGTGGACCCGGTGGGGTGAGGGGAGCTCCGGAGTCCCTGTGCCCTGCCGCCGCTCCGGCCCGCGAGGTCGCGAATAGCGATTACAGCCCGGAGAAGGTTGGGCCGCTGGCCCCAGGTCTGGGCGCCTGGGAACACCTCCCACCCGCCCAGGAAGCCCCCAAGGAAGGGTTTGGGGGCGCCGTTGTGGACTTGGGAAACGCGGCGCGGACACACCCCCTTGCGCCGGGCGCTTCGAGGACTGCGGCCCGGGGAGGGCCGGCCTGCGCTGGTCTTTTCGCGTGGTGGGAGGCGGTCTTGAGACCGCGGTGGACGGTCTGTCTCGGCAGCACACTTGTCTGCTACTGGGAGCGGGAAGGGAGGAAAGCTGACCTGAATGTGTGTTTTTAAGTAGAAATGACAGACCAAGGGCAAGAGGGCCAGGTAACGGATGAAATAAAAGAGTCTGTGTTCCTTCTGTAGCAGCGCCTGCACAATTTGCTGTGTCGACCTTTTTATGAAGTAGATAAAGCCGGCGTGTGTGCGCGCATGCATGCTTGTGCGCCCGCGCTGGAGTTCAGTAGTCCTCCGTGCCCCTTTTATTTCTTTTATGATGCTGGGATTAAACCCAGTTTCTTGAGCGTGCTGAGCGTGTGCTCTGCCAATGACCTAACACCCCCGGCCACCCACACTCATCTATTTCTTCTTGAAAAATTTCAAGAAAGGGTCTTACTGAGCTGCACAGGATGACCTCAAGCTTTGGGATATTTGTGCATCAGCCTACCGAGTAGCTGGGATTGCAGGTGTGTGACTCCTTCGTTTGACTTTAAATTTAATTTTGTTTCCTCGTCCCTAGATGTCAGCTTTAGGAAATGGAGACCGACCCAAGCTGTCAGGAACAGTATGTCTAAAAAAATGTGCGTCAAGAATCCGTTGATTGTTGGCACTGTGCACCAGAAGGCTTTGGAACTAATTGCATATTACCATTATTTTAAGAGTAGGCTGCCAGTTCTAGGCACCTGCTGTCTTTTGTAATCTGATTGTTTTATGGAGACATCAAAATGAAATTGTAAATCGACCTAAGTGCAGAGTCTTGTTGGCATTAAGCCTTTTCATTCTTTATAGGTTAATTGAGAGGGCCTGTTCCTTCATCTGGTGAAGATCTTAAGATTTGTTCTCTCTCCTTTATGTTTGCGGTAATAACTTGTAGAACACACCTGGAATATGTAAACAGACAGTTTAAACAGGTTAGAAAAGCCTGGGTTGTAGTTGAATGAGTGAAATTAGTCAGATGGAACTACATTGTTTCTACTTTGGGGCAGGAATGTGCCCTTTCTATTACTCCTAATTTTGTGAGGTCCAAATTTTAGAAATTATCAAATGTCGTGTAACATAAACTTGTTCGTACGATTTTAGCGGAAGTTCTCACAGCAATTTGAAGTACACTCAAAAAACAGTACTCTCTAATTGGCAGTTTGGTTTGCGGGAGTGGGGTCAGGAGCTCTGTGCTGTGCTTGTGGGAGACATTCCGTGGTTAGTGTCTTTGGGGTGCTGGGTGAAAATGATACTTTTTATGTAGTACTATCAGCTTTCAAAGTGCTTTCACCCAGTGAAATGCTAGGGCCGGACCAGATCCTTTGTAGTGCTGCCTTTGAAATTGTTTCAAGGCCTCTGAGAAACAGGTGGTTTTGAATTGGGATTCTCTTGGACCTCTAAACTAGATTATCACTAATAAAAAACTTAAAATGTAAGGGAAAAAATCAATATTTTAAAAAATCTTAACTACCTAGTGTACCCTGAGTGGAGAAATTACTTAATAGGTAAATATTTGTCTGTTGCTCCGCAATACTGTCTGGAATTCGAAAGCTTTAGAAGTAAAACTACTAAAATGGAAAAAATGCACAGTTTTGTAACTGCCAGGTTTAGGATAGCTTTTTCTTTTGGTGGTGGTGATGATACCAGAATTTTATTGGATTATTTCCTTAGTGATAGGAATTTATTTTGTATTTCTTTTTCTTTTTTTGGCAGAACCGGGGATTTGTATTTCTTTTGAGGCCAGTATTCAGAGTACAGTAGGAAACAGGTCAAAGAATGCTGGGGTATATGAAGTAGTGCTAAAAGGAATTTCTGTAATGAGAGTAGTAAGGACACTAATGTTGTGTGCTACATTGTTGGCATAAAAAAAAATGTGTGAGCCATATGAATTGAATAGGAAAGAAAATTCTGTTTTTCTGGCTTAAAATTCTGAGTTTTCTGGCTCCAGGCTGCTTTGTCTATAGTGTCATGGCAACTTGGTTTTGTATCAAAGTATTCTCTTTTGTTGTGGTGGTTCTGTTCTTTCTTTTTTTGTAAATGCAAAATAGGTCTCTACTAGAATACTTGTTAAAATGCAAATGAAAGGGGAGGGACGGAGTGCCAATATAGTTCTGTACCCTGAAGTGTCATGGTTATCTAACTTTGTAGAAATACAATCAATGATAGGAAATACCTTTTAGGGTGATAAAGCCTATATACAGAATAAGATTATGTCTGTCAAGCTGGGTGGGAGTTTTGACTTTCAGTTCCTTTTTTGTTTGTGGTTTTTGAAACAAGGTTTCATTGTGTAGGTCAGGTTGGCCTTGAACATAGTATGTAGCCTGGTCCTCTGGGTGATGCTTCTGCCTAAGCCTCCTGAGTGCTGGGATTAGAGGCATAGACCACCACACCTGGCTTCAGTTATTCTTTTCATATAGGTTGTGGGTTACATTGCTGTATTTATTTTTTTGCGGACCCGGGGATTGAACTCAGGCCCTTGCGCTTGCCAGGGAAGCACTTATTCTTCTGAGCCATCTCTCTGGCACATTGCTTTATTTTGAAGTCTTGCTTTTTCTCTTCACTGACTGATCAATGACCTGCCTTGTGAATAGAGGAGTTTTAGTCAAGAATTGTACCTCTGTTTCTCATGACCTTACAAAAGCTAATAAATCTCATAGTTTGTGTCATTAAAGATATTAGCTGTAAATTTTTGTTTGAAATATTTTAATATAAATTAAAATATAGTTTCTATACCCTTTACCTCTGATGTCACAAAACATCAGAGGCAATCCTTTTTTTAATGGTTCCCTTTCTTAGTTTTAGGTTTTTAAAACAATTATGGGATAACATACAAATAATGGGATAACATATACAATAGCATTTAATAGCACCTTTATTGTTAAATCATTCTTTTACTTACTGTCTTCCTAGTTGATTGGGGAAGAATAGTGCCTTAAATTTTTTTTTTTTTTTTCCCAGAACCGGGGATTGAACTCAGGCCCTTATGCTTGCCAGGGAAGTGCTTATTCCACTGAGCCATCTCTCTGGCCCCGTGCCTTAGATTTTGTTTTCCAAAAATGATGATGTGGCTTAGGTTCTATTGGTGCGGATGTCACATGGTATGCAGTTAAGTGTATTGTGTAAAATACGAGTATTTATCAAATTAGTGAACATCATCTGGGTCTTGCTAGAGCCTCCTAACTGAATCTTGCTCCTCCAGATCTTTCAGATGCAGGCACTAGAGTGGCCTATCTGAAAGTGAACATCTGGCCATTCATTGGGCTTCTCTCTTCAGAAGTCCTCAGAAGCTTCCCTGTGACTTTTTGTCACCTAGGAAGTTGTTAAGGTACAGATGCCTGAAATTTAACCCCTAAGATTCTGGTTAAGTTTTAGAGAATTCCTAGTCTTGGCTTCTTTAAACTACATTCTAACATTTCTGTGTTATTTTTAATTTTGGGGTGTGTGTGTGTGTCCGTCCATCCATCCGTCCGTCCATCCCTATCCCCATCCCCCAGGATTTTGCCTATGCTAGGTAAGACTTTACTTGAGTTCCTGCCCAAGCCCCACCCCATTTTGAGAAAAGGTCTTGATAAGTTGCACAGGCTGGCCTTGAATTTATGACTCTCCTGCCCCAGTCTCTGTAGTAACTAGGAGTATAGACATGTATCACCCTGCCTGGCATTTCTTTTGGCCTGAATTCCAAGGATCTGCATTTTTAAGCAGCTCTCCAGGTTTGCAAGTGGTTCATACTTTGAGAAACAACTGTTACAGCTTTCAATTAAGTCCGTGTTTGAATTGAGCTCCTTCATAATTTGAGGCTCCTGTTTGGTACTTGAGCTTCATAACTGATCGCTTCCTGTCTTGAACTTCATATTCTGGTAATTTTGAGTACTTTTAATCTCCAGTAGATGTTGTTGTTCAGGTTTACTTACTGATCATATTAAGGTGGTCCAAAATGTAAAAGATACAGACTTGTACAATAAAAAGTCTTTCTCTTTTTCTTTTTTTTTTTTTTTTTTTAATTTTAAAGTGCCTTTTATCTGTGCTCTTATGGTCTCTAGAAGGCCCTTTGTATGGAAGTTTCGGTGAAACACTTAGAAGAATCTGGGGTATGACTTTATATTCAGCTTCATAGTGAGAGTGTAATCTCTATTTAAAATTTTTTTTCTTCAAAATGTTCATCTTTAAGGTCTTTATCAAGTGATTTAAAGAAACTCATTTATAGATAAAGCAGCATACCTTGTTTTCTTAATGTCCTTGAAGAAATAGTTCTTCCCATGTAACTTTTTTTTTTTCCCATGTAACTCTTATAACACATGTACCCTTTTTGATTTAAATGGGTCTTTGTCTTTTTCTTTTTATGTATTCACTTTTGGTCTCTAGAAAAAATTGATGTCATTGATTTTTGTGTTTTGTCTCAGAAATAATCTGAATGTATGAATCACAATGAAATACTCTTTTTTCTTTACCCCAACCCTATTTATTCAGTGATAACATACTACTTAAACTACTCTGCATCCTTTTAAGCTTTTTGTGGAAATTGCCATAAGCATTTTCATTATATTTTTTTAGTAGTAGGCAGTTTTACAAACTCAATTTTGTTTCTGATTTTGGGGAAAATGACTGCATTTGTGGTTTTTGTGGGGAAGATGGCCTTGGTTGTGTTTGTCACATGATGATGCTGAGTTTGAGAATGAAGTGAGTTTGCTGAACGTTTTTGTTTGCAGACCAATTTGTTGGCAAACAGAAGCATTTGTGAACTGAGATATTATTGTGTGCGCATGTTTTATTTCACTGTGTGCATATCTTAACACTTAACTTGGCTTAATTTTCTATTCACTATATACAGTGACTAGTTGTGTTCATATCTGTGTGCATCAAGCTGTAAAAAACCCAAAAGAGTTGCTGAATCAAAAGACACAAAATTTTAATAAGTATTGCCTTACTGTTTTCCTTAGCGATTATACCAGTGTTTACCTTTGTCAGTAATATACTTGCTTTTTATGACTAGTTTATCAAATTTTTAGGTCATTTCCAACCTAATAGGTGAAAACTGACATTTCAGGGTGATTTAAATTCATCCCTCAGTGCCTGTCCTTTGTACCCCCCTTTGCCTTGAGAGCTTGATAACCTTGCTGTGTGCATATCTGCCTGCCTACCAAAGTTGGGCTAGGAATTCTTCATTATGTCTTCGTAATAGTCTGTGGTTATTTTTTTCTCTAGACTAAACTGTTTGGGTTTAAGAATTCTATTTTATTATCATTGTTGCCACCCACTGAAAAAAGTGGTGAAATGTTTCCAATGCTGCTGCTTTTCTTTTTTCTTTTTTCTTTTTTTGGTCTCTTTGAGACAGTCTCACTATGCAGTTCAGGCTGGCCTTGAGCTCACTTTGTAGCCCAGGTTGTTCTCCAACTTGCAGTAGTCCTCCTGCCTCAGCCTCCTAAGTGCTGGGATTATAGGCCTGTGTTTCTGGCGTTCTTAAAGATGATGTTTTATTTTAGCTCTTTTCTCCCTGAGGCTGAGGATCAGCTTCCTTCTACTTCCCGGCCTTCTTGCCAGTTGTCAGTCTTTTAGCTGTCAGATGATACAAGCTTAAGGCAGAGATCGCCAGCACAGCTCTAGCTCTTCACTCGTTCCTCCCCTTCGCTTCCTATTTTTCTTGCCAGAGCTTCCACTCTGAGCCACCCCTCCCCTTTTTGTTTATTTTGAGACAGCGATTCACTGTCCTAAGTTGCCTAGGCTGGGCTTGAACTCACAGTCTTCCTGCTTCAGCCTCCAGAATTCTGGATACCAGCATATGCTATTATATCTGGCTCCAGCATGGCTCTTTTGAAAGAAAGCCATTAAGTTTTCAGCCTTAAAACCCTACTATTCTGCCCTTACTGTGCATCTTCATTACCTGAGGAAGTTTTTTAAAAAGTACAAATGTTTTTAGCCAGGAAATTGTAAATGACATAATTTTTCACTGTGATCACTTCTTCTGTATTTTTCATTACATGAAACTCTTGAGTAAATAATGTGATTATTGATACATGTTAATATTTTAACTAGTAAATTGTGTGTTGATTTTATTTCATAATTCATGACCTTTGTAATATGTGAAAGAAATGTGTGACTTCAAAATATCAGCATGTGACATTTATTTCATGCCTTAGAAAAATCTGTTCCCATATATAGATACAGACATAGATTGAGTACTTTTTGTAATAAAGCACTAGATGTGCATTGTATGGAAAACTAGACCAACTCTGTAAAGCATTTGCATTCAAGGAGACCTCACCCAGCTGACTCTCTTCTTCCTGAGAGTTGGTAGAATTAGGTACTTGAGATGACATTGATTTGGTTACTCAACAGTAGGTTGCTTTAATAAGATACATCACTGAACTGAAGATTTGTTGACTTTAACTTTTTGAATGCCCTTTTGAGGAAGCTGTAGATGTGAAGCTTTGCCTTTCAAAAATCACATTTGTAATAAAGTAGTGTAAAAAATTATAATCTACTTTAAAATACTTGCTAGTGTCACTCTATAGTGCCATGAGGCTCTAGGAAATTAGTTGACATAATGTGTTTGAAATAATCATTTTTACCTTTATTTGCTAAACCATTACTTGAGTACCTGCCAACTACTGAACATTTTTCTGGGTCCTGGAGAATCCAGGATGACTCAGTAGTTTTTAAATCTGTGGAGAAAATATGTTATGGTATTGTAATTATTTATGAGTGATCCATGGGAGAACAGAAAAGGGAAAGAACAACTGGGGAAGGATATGAATTAAGGAGGAAAAAAGACATTTAGGTTTTTTAACTTTAAATTTTTAAGTATATTTAGATATTTGATTATGAAATACTTTAAATCTATAGAAAAGCTTCAGAAAGTAACAGAGTATTTCTGTGTTCAACTATGTTGAGTCAGCAGATGCTAATTTTTTTTTCTATATTTGCTTCAGATTTTTTTTCTAAATGCTACTTATAACTAATGTCTCCTCATCCAGCTTTCTCTGTTTCTGTGTCCCCAGAAGTAACCTTTACTGTCCTGAGGCAGTTATCATTTTCATGCATGTCATTTTACCTTTATACACGTATGTCCACAGATTGTTATAACATTATTTTGTATGTCTTCAGAAAGACGTATCAATGGCATACTCTTTAGCATTGGATTTTTTAGAATATGTGTCTATTCTTTAGAAATCTATTATTTGGTGTTGGTTTTGAAACTTATTTGTGCTGATACATGTTAATTCATTTAAAATGTTATATAGTTTTCCATTGTTTGGACAATTAGGTTGTTTCCAGCTTTCCTATTTAAGAATAATACTACAATTAGCAATATAATTTTTCCCTAAGCTTTCAATGGGTAGTGGAATCCCTACATTCTAGATACATTTTAACACTAGATACATTGTAACCTTTTTGTCAGTATTGATGACAATGAAATGATGAGTAAAATTAATCTTTTAGTCAACAGAAACTCACATTTTGTGATTCCGCAGTCAAATATTTTACACTAGTAGTTAGTAGTCCCACAAGGAATGTAAAAATTATATACTGAAAATATGTATTAATAAAAAAGGGTAATAGGAAACAATTTAGCTTTATTGCATAGAGTACATTTTATTTTCCATGTAGTAAACAAGCTATTTATAACCAACCTATGAAATATTATAAGGGCAGTTAGAAAATCACTTCTTAGCAGAAAGTATTGAAACCAAACAAGTAGGCTGGACATGATAGGAAGGGGTCAGCTGTCATGCCAACGAACTTTAGTACAGGGTCTACAGGGTCTCACTACACGGATTGCACCTGTAGCGATCCTCCTGTTTTTAGCCTCCCAAGTGCTGGGATTATAGGTGCGCACAGCATGCTCAAATCGAACCCCTGTCCCTGCACCTGCCTGAGCAGGTGTTTTAATCCACTGAGCATCTGACCAGCCCTCGGAGGAACTAGTTTTCTATCGTAGTTGTTCTCAGACAGCAGAATAAAATCCTTGTTCAGTCTCTGGTTTTTGTCCCCACAAGAATGGTGTGATGAATGTCTTTTTTTTTTTTGAACATGAGAATATTGGGAGAAGTATAAAACTAGGTTTCTGGTGGTGGTGATTAGGCTGAGGGTGGGAGTTAGGCAAAATATCTAAAGAACTAATTGAGAAAATCTGGAGGCAAGCTCTTTTTGCATTAATCCATGTAGTAGTGGCTATATAGAACTCAACTAGTGGCAGTATATGACATAGTTTGGAGAAACAGTTTATGGGGATGATTATTTGACATTACCTCTGCCTGACTGTGAGGGAAGAATTAAACGTGACAGCTGGGCTCATTCTGTTGATTGTTGCCTACAAACATGGTGCATACATGGCATTGAGCGGAGCAGACTTGGAAGAAGGAATATGTAGTTGAGTTTAAATCTCTTTGAAACTGTCCTACTAATCAGTTTTGAAACTGTGTGATTGCTGTTTGTTTCTCAATAAAATTAATAATTAAAAAATTAAATCTTTTAGGAGTGAGTTTCTTGATCAACCTTTGGGTAGATAGTGAAGGAGGCCTTTGAAAATTTGAGCCTATAGCTCAAGAGAGAGGCTTAGGGTGGTAGGATAGATTTCAGAGTTGCTAGCTCATGCTTGCTAGATCAAATTGTCCAGGTGGAGAGAGAATTCAGGAAAATGAGAATAAATAAGAAAGTAAAAAATGCAGCCTTGGGCAATATCCACGGTCAAGGGAGGAAGTAAACAGTGACAGCAAAAATAATACTGATGCTGAGAACAGCAGGGAAAGTGAAAGTGAGAGCATGAGAGAAAGATTAGGTGGAATATAATTGATCCAAGGTATGAAAGAGCTGAAGAAATATGTAGGGGTCAGTGCAGTAGGCCTGATCAAGGTGGGAGAGTACCTGACTTTCTAGCTGCTATTTCAGTGGTCTTAGCCTTTGTAAGACCATCAGGAACAACTGTTTTATATGTATTTGTACTGGGGGTTGAATCTAGAACTTGTACATGTTAGGGAAGTGAACTATACTTATCAGCCCTTTAAAATTTTTTTGTTTTGAGCCGAGTGTTTTGGCACACTCCTGTAACTCTAGCACTTGCGAGGCAGAGTTGGAAGGATTGTTGCAAACTCCAGACCAGCCTGGGCTATGTAGTGAGTTCAAAGCTAGCCTGGACTATATAGCAAGACCATCTCAAAAAAAAAAAAAAAAAAAAAAAAAAAAAAAAAAATGTGGAGACAAGGTCTCACCAAGTGTTGCAGGCTAGCCACAAATTTACAATCTTCTTATCTCAGCTTCCCAAGTAGTGGGGACTATAGGCATGTATCAAGAAGTCTGGCAAGTGTATTTTGAAGGCTACTTAAATTATACTTAGTGAGTTTACCCACAAAATTATACAAAATCTTGTGTATTTCTTTTTTTAAATGTATTTAATGTATTTGGTACAGAGTCTCACTACACAGTTCAGACTCATAGTGATCCTCCTGTTTCAGCTTCTCCAGGGCTGGGATTATAGGCATGCACCATAATGCCAGTCTTGGTGGCTGGCTCAGTGTGCCCAGGGTGGGGCCAGCAGGGCATATGGTACTGGGGGTGGAACCTGGATCCTTGCCCTTGCCTAGATAGGTGCTTAGATCGCTGAGCTGTCTCTGTGGTCCAAGTTTGTGTATCTCTCATGTGTTAAATTTTAAAACATGTAGCTCTTTTTTTAAACATGTATTTAGTATAGGGTCTACAGGATCTCACTACACAGATCGGATTCATAATGATCCTCCAGTTTTCAGCCTCCCAAGTGCTGGGATATAGGCATGGGCCACCACGCCCATTCTCAGTCCTTATCTCAGGGTACCCTGAGGGCGGGGCCGGCATGGCACACAGGGACTCGAACCCCCATAACAGGTACAGCTCTGATTCTTACTGCAATTTTATGATAATTGCTTAGAGTGCAAAATAGCACTTGGCTGGTAAAATTATAAATTTTATAGTTGTAATGAATTCAATTTGGGTTAAGTAAAAATATGAGTGGTAATTTAATAAAAGTGTTATAGACCATTTGGAAAATAGCATAGCCATCACATCTCACCTGAAAGAATGCTAACTTTGTCCCCTCAGAGCCTTCCTTTCTTCCTTTCATAGTGTTCTGTTTTAACATCAGAACTAATTAAGAGATGTTGGCTTTTGGCAGTTTTTGTAGTAGATACTCTTGCTGACAGTGAAATGTGTGTTTTAATTTTTAAGATTCACCTGCTTTTTCTAAGTGTTTTATTGAATAAGACTTTTATTCCTTAATGGATAGAACTAACAAATTCTGGAGAAAATAGTGAAGAATACTTAATGTGGAACAGTGCAGAATTATGAATGTATTCTAAATTTAAGGTCTTAATCGTAAAAACATTTTATAAGGACTCGTGTTCTTGTTTTCGTCTGATTAAGGTATGTTTTTAGAGATTTGAAGTTATGTAGTAGCTGTTGTATATTTCACAAATATGAGTCAGGTGAGCAGTGATTTAAGACTATATTGATACTGTTTAAATGATTTTCTTCAATTTTAATCTTTTATATACTTGTTTATCTAATCCTTGTTAATAAAATCCAATTGCCTGGCCAGCTACAGCTTTAAATAAAATAAGTATAAAGACTTGTATTTTCTAAATGAAGGGGGAACATGAGTTATTACAGGATTAGTTCAAAATAAGAAATATGAGTGGGAATAAGAATTTATGAAATGACATTTCTGCTCCAATGCTAAGTATTCTCATGCTAAATGAACTTTAGATTTGGAATTTTAGGAATTTAATGTTGCTAGCAATTATAAGGAACTTATAGTTGTTTTTTTTTGTGTGTGTTTTTAGGACAGTTTTTCCTCAGAGTCAAACCCCTTCACCATCTCAAACCACAGTTTCCTAACAGTGTTCTGCTGTGTTTCTTAACTTCCTAGAGCCTGTTGAATGTGCAAGTTTCTAAATCAAGACTTATTCAGTAAAATTTATGTCCTTTATTTCTTGGTACATATTCCATGTAATCTAAATCAAAAGTTAGAACACAAGGTCAAAAAAATTTGGACAGGGAATTGAAGTCCAAGGGCTAGCTATCCTTAAGTTTTATTTATAGCAAGTTAGAAGCAGTAATTTGATGAAACTGTAAGATTTATTGTGCATCTGAATTCTCCTTGTCCTTAGTGTTTTTCTTTTCTTTTTTTTTTTTGCGGATCCGGGGATTGAACTCAGATCCTTGCGTTTGTCAGTCAAGTGCTTATCCTACTGAGCCATCTCCCCAGCCCTTAGTGTTTTTCAGTGTCCTATTTAATCCATGCTGTTGAGCTCAACTATTTAAATGAGTGCAATAGGTACATACAGAGGTAGTTTGAATACATGAAAGTTTTTAGAGCTGCTTCTAGCCTCTGAGGCATTACTCCTAAAAGGGGATCAGGAAACGTGCTTACTGTGGCAGAATAAGGTACTGCTGCAGTTAGTCAGTCTGCCATTGCCCAGTTCTGACCTGGTAGAGATGGCCTGGACGGCTGTGTCAGTAGCTGAGACACCTTGTGCAGCACCTGCTTGTGCAGTATTTTTGGCTTTTCAGAAACGTAGAGCCCCCACACCCAAACAGACAAAAAATGGAAAAATGTATGAACCAGTTTGCTCAACAAATACCCACTACCTAGGGGTGTAGGAACAATGGTGAAGAAAATAAGATCCCTGCTTTCCTGGTACTTATACATACCAAGGAGGACAAATATATTTTTAAAAAATATCCAAGATACTTTTAAGTGTAGTAAACTCATCATAAGAAACTAACAGATTTTGGCTTGAACTAACGGTGGCTATGGCAGCACCAAGAGCAGTACCAGCGCTGGAGGTGAGATAGTGAACAGGCTGCCCTTATACTCTAAGGTAGAGAAGAGCTAGAGTTGAGCTGAGGGAAGGAGAACACTCCAAATAAAAGTGAAGAAGCTGGGCCAGCCAGACAGCTCAGGGGACTAAGGCGCAGTGCCGGGGGTTCCATCCGCAGCATGCTGTGCTGGCCAAGCCCCTGGGGCGCACTGAGATGGCAAATGAGACTGGGCATGGTGGCGTGCTTCTGTAATCCCAGCGTTTGGAAGGCTGAAAACAGGAGGATCACTACAAGCCCAATCTGTGTATTGAGACCCTGTAGACCCTGTACTTAATACATTAAAAATGAAAAAAAAAAAAAAGCTATAGGGAATGACCTGGAAAATGAAATAGGAGAAGGAAGACACCAGATCACATTGGCTTTGGGCGGGGGGAGATAGGGAGCTCGTAATGTATCAAAAGTATGTTAAACAGAGCTATGCTGTGGGTCTTTGTGTGGGCTGTAGACTTGGGGGGGCGGTGGGGTGAAGAGGAAAAGTGCATGGATTAGATTTAGGATTTAGTAATTGGGGGTGAGAATAATAGCGTGAAGGGAGGTACACAGTGTGACTTTAGGTACTTGGCTAGAGAAGGTGGGGAGTCCTTGGGATAGACAATAAAGGGTTTGATGTTCACAGTAATTTGAAGTTCAATGTTAGGCACAGATGATCACATTTATGAATTTATCAATTACAATGCTGACTTGAAAGGCCCTTAGGGTTTTTTTTTTTTTTTTAATTTGGGACACTTTATACTTGCCAGGGAGGCACTTATGCTGCTTAGCTATATCCCCAGTCGTGTTCTCATAAGTTTGAAACATGAGTTAGACTTCCAGAGGAAGATGTTGAATAGGCAGTGGGCTAAATTTATGTGAGAGTCATGAGAATTGTCATACAGATATTTCTTTTAAAGTGTTGAAGCTAGAAATTGCAGAGATAAAAACCAAAGAAGAGGCTGGGGAGATGGCTCAGTAGAATAAGCACTTGCCTGGCAAGTGCAAGAGCCTGAGTTCAATCCCCAGTTCCGCAAAAAATAAAAATAAACCAAAGAAGAAAGGAATTTTGGTCTATACTCATTGAGAGATGGTTAGTGCAGTTTGAATCTATAGCTGAGTATTGAATAATCCGGGTGCTAAAGTTATGTCCATCTATAATCTGAAAGTGTCTGTATGGTTTTTCAAAACTGATTTGCGCTGATTTGTTGATGGGTAGTGTTAGTTATTTTGATCACTACTTTTTTATAGTAGTGTTATTTAGTTATGTTGGTCACTACTTTAAAAAAGTCTGGACATTGTTTTGTTTTAATTATGAGGTTTCTGGTAAGTACTTCTTGTACTAATTAGTACTTTCAAATAAGTACTAATTTGTTATGCAAGATATCTGATCTGTAAGTTCACATCTGTGTATTAATTTTCACCGAAGCCAAATGTTTCCTCAGATTCTTTTTTGAGGAATCTCATTTCTACTTAGGATGAGGACAAAACTATTTAAAAACTTATAACCCAGTATTCATAGGCAAAAAACTGGATAGGTAGCAAAATATTAACATTAATTATCCCAGAGTGAGATTGTGTTTGATTGTTTTGCT
>NW_004524578.1:36059079-36060980 GCF_000260255.1 Octodon degus
GCGCTTGCCAGGGAAACACTTATTCTACTGAGCCATCTCCCCGGCCCCTCTGTTTTTGTTTTTTAGTGACAATTTTATATGACCATTATTTTTTAATTTCAGGAACGAAGGAATTGAGGTTCGTCTAGTAAAGAGGAGAGAATATGATGAGGAGACTGTGCGATGGGCGGATGCTGTCATAGCCGCAGGAGGTAATGACCTTCTGGAGATACAGAAATATACTTTAATGCACATTATTTCCAGATATACTGGGGTATAGCTACTTTGAAACTTCAGAGCCCTGCCAGAAGACAAAATTTTGGATTTTGAGGGTAGTTTTAATAATAAATTATGTTAGATTTTAGTAAACATTGTCATTATAAAATCATTTTTAGAACATTACATTGAAGTTAATGGCTCTGATTTTATAGCTTTCAGAGGTATTTTCAGTTATTTGGTCTACCAGAGAACTACATAGTAGCTTTATCCAACATTCCACATTTATAGTGAATTTGTGTTCCTTTGAGGTTCCATGTGTATATGTCTGTGTTTATATATAAGAGGGTATTTTAACTTCAACTGTAGTTCAGAAGATTAGTTGTATTTTGGTTTAATTATGGTAGCCTTGAAAAAACAACAACAAAAACCCCCAAAGCCCCCCAAAACTGAAGCAGGCCAGGTATGGTGGCACATGCCTGTAATCCCAGCATGCGGGAGACAAAGTCAGGAGGATTGCTCCAGGTTGAAGGCCAGCTTGGGCTACATAGTGAGACCCTATCTCAAACAAACACAAAACGAAAGCCAAAGCAAAATATGGAAGTTGATGGTTTGATGAGATCAGGTAAATTCTATTTCTTTACACTTCATTTCTGTTTTTTCTTTTTCTTTTTTTCTTTTTTCTTTTTATTTTGCAGTAATGGGGATTGAACTCAGGACCCTGCACTTGCTAGGCCAACACTTATTCTACAGAGCTATCTCCCCGGCCCCTTATTTCTTTATTTCTTCAACATTGTTATTGTTAGTGACTGTTCTTTCTAATGCTTGCTATTGACAGTAACTGTTGGAGTGAAAAACTTGAAGTTGGACATTGTTAAATATGTTCTCACTGAAGTAATGTATGAAATATTTCTGAGCAGATGAAATTTGATTTGTCTATTATGATCAATAAGATTAAAAAAAGTCCATATCAGAAACAATGAAAAACATTTATGTATTTGGACTGGTTATAGAAGGAAAATAGTTCTGAGATGACAGCCATAGTTCTCAGCTAGGAAGAATTAGTGTCATCGCATAGGTGCAGATCAAGGGCGCTGCTAAACATTCCACAATACATAGGACAGTTCCCTGCAATAAAGAACTTTTCTGCCCGACATGTAGGTCTTGCTGCTGTTGAAATCTTGGATTAGAGCAGCAGGGATAATATAAATGTATAACAGACAGGAGGAGAGGTGAGAGGGAGGCTATAGCAGTCAGCAGGGTAGTTTGAAACAAAAGCACTAATTTTCAAAGTGATATCAAAAACTGACTTTGTGTCTGAGATGAATACACTCTTCTCTGATAAAGAAATACAAGTGGCAAATAAATATATTAAAAAATGTTCCTCATCTTGGTTATTCAAGAAATGCAAATTAAAACAACATTGAGATATCATCTCATCCTAGAAACAATGTCTGTCATTGAGAAATTAACCAAGAATAAATGATGGAAGGGCTGTGGGGAAAAAGCAAGACTTCCCCACTATTGGTGAGAGTGTAGACTAGAACAAATAGTGTACAAATCAGTGTGAAGATTCCTCAAGAAACTAGGACTACCAGCCCCATTTAACCCAGCTGCTCCCCTTCTGGGTGTCTTTCCAGAAGAATTAAGAAAAATCATACCGTAGTGATATACGTGTACCCATGTTTATAGCAGTACAATCTGTA
>NW_004524578.1:36061750-36063536 GCF_000260255.1 Octodon degus
TATTTTTTTAATGTTACACAAACATTTCTGCTTTGGTTTTATATTTATGATAAATGTTAAAACTTGAAGGCTGTTCTTTACTTTCTATACTGTAGTTACGCTACTAGGCTCTTGCTGTAGGGATTTTACTATGTTTCCTAATGTTCAAATGGAAGGATCAGTGGTCCTGGCTACCATGAACAGAGGTACCATGTCTCAAAATTTTTGGACGAAATTTAGGCATGTAGAATTAATGGGGGTATATCTTATGGAGATGTATTCAAGGAGAGCTCTAATTTTTAGCACAGACATATAGCACATGTCACTGTTACTGAATGAACCAGTCTTCACAGTTATCTTCTGTATAGTTTGGGAGCAGGATCTGTGGCAAAGCGGGTCTGAACCCTTGACTAGGACGGTGTTGGAGAGCTTTGGCACTGCTAGAGAAGGACGGGTTAGTATCCTTCCTTATGGCTCTCACACACATTCCTGGTTATTCTTGTACTGACTTTTCAAGGTAATTTCATTGGCTTACTGAATGTTTTTTGAGGCAGGGTCTTACTATGTAGTCCAGATTGCCCTTGAATTTGAGATGTTCCTGCCTTTGCCTCCTGAATACTGAAATTACAGGCATGTGGCACCATGTCCTGCTATGCTTTTTTTCTTTTTTCTAGGTTCACTGATATTAACCATTATTCTCTTGCAACCTTCCCCAGTCATGACCATACCTAGACTGTTATCATTTGGGATTTCTCCTGCTAATTTAATTCCACACCTCCTACTTTAACAGCAGTTGTCCTCTTTCACTCAATTTGCCCTTTGACTTTCAGTGCTCAGATCCCATCTATTCATAGCACTTAATTCTCCTTCACTTTATTTTCTTAACAATCTCTTAAATACTTTATTCACAACCTTTGACCTAGGAGATAAATCTGACTGTGATCCTTGTTGTTCCCATAGTAGTAATAGAAAGGTCCTCTAGGCGGGAATAAAACAGCATAGAAACGTGAGCTGAATATGAGCATCACATAAATGATGAATGAGCTTTGTGGATGTCATTAGGTTCCATACATCTTCATCTTCGTGTAGCAAATTAGAGGGATGTTTAGCCATCTTGTAATTTGTAATTTTTAGTTTGTTTTCTGTATTAAGCTATGAATGCTTTGTAGTTCATCCTTCTGTCCTTTTTTAAAATATTAGAATAAGATTTCTGATTTCTTTTACAAATATCTTAAATGACATTAAAGGGGATTCTGGATTAGTGTACTTTCATATAGATTGATTGTTCAGGTTAATCTTCTATGATTGGTGATTTTGTCCAGCCCTTACAGATAAGGAAACATACTAAAGTGGCTTACCCAGAGTTTCTTAGCTAAATAGCTTAATGATAAGATGCAAACACCACTATACTGTTAGATAACTTTATAGGGTAACCAAATAGCTTTGCTGTTTTAGTTTCACCGTATTAATAGATTATTGTACTATTGTGTATTGTGCATTGAAGTTAGATATAGACTTTTTTTATTTGGGCTTTTTTGTTTTTCTTGAAAGTACAGACAATTTTGATTTTTCTAATGATACTTTAAATATATTTTTTTCTCCATTCCTTTACACATCCCCAAAACCTCTTTTAAATAAAGCTCTGAAGGTCACTTATGTCTGCCTGTTCGATACACACATTCCTTCGCAGAAGCCTTGCAGAAGTTCTGGCGTGGTGAATTCAGGTGGGCATTTCTTACTGGTGTTCTTTTATATTTTAACATGTGTCACTAATAATGCTGTTAGAAGCCGAACAAGTTGCGATTAC
>NW_004524578.1:36068424-36074440 GCF_000260255.1 Octodon degus
TTTTTTTTTTTAATATGAAGGATAAGGTGAATTCTTAGTTTTGAGCAAATTTATGGATTATGAGCTATATTTTTCCACTTTCTATAGTACTTAAAATTCTCCTTGGGTATATCCAGTAGCACTACCCCACAAAAATTATGTACATATTTTTTTTAAAGTCTTCATTTAAGATTTTGAAACCGTACTTAGTACCAGGGATTGAACTCGGGACCTTGCACTTCATACTTAGAACTTATGTTACATCTTACTTGAACATGTTATTGCTACCTCTAAAAGTTTGACACGTTTCATCAACTCATACAGTTTAGGAAAATGTAGATTGGCATACAGAGATGCACTGCTCAGATTCTTTGGCTTTACGTTATAAAGAAAATCAATATTTTATATATAGACACAATTATGGCAAGCCATAGTGTCACATACCTATGATACCAGCTATGTGGGAAGCTTATCCAAGGCAGGAGATCCACAAATTTGAGGCCAGTCTGGGGGCAAGAAGTTATGTAGAATAACTTGTCTTTAAAGAGAGTAGGGATGTAGCTTAGTGGTTGCACCTGCCTAGCATGCTTGACACCCAGAGCTCAGTCCCTAATACAGCAAAAAGCCAAAGCAAAAGCTCCCAAAACAAATACATATAAACTTAGTCAACATGGCTTAACATGCAGGAAATTTAAACCTTATTGGTAGTTTTAAAAAAAGAAAACAAGAATGTTCTAACTCAAATAGCAATGCAGGAAGATTTCTCAAAATATAGGGAAGAATCTGAATTGAAAGAACCCCCAGTTTTCAGCATGATTAGTGGTAATAGGTCCCACACTATGAAGTATGTCAGTGCAGTACTAGGGAAGAAACAGCTGTTGCTGGCTTTTAGATAGGAGGTAGTGATGGTGGTGCTTGATGCAAGTAATTTTATATATAAAAGATTTGGAATCCAGATAGCTTTAGGTTTTATAAAAGCTTTGTTAGACATTGTTGTTATAATTATATAACTATTGTCATTAACGATTATGTGGTATTTATCAGTGCAATATTAGACACTAATTTATGGGAGTATTTTTTATGTTAGATTTTTTTGTGTCATTTTTTTGAGAAATTTAACACAATTTCAGAGTATATATTGTATTTTATCTTTACCGTCTCTTCAAGTTCCAGGAAGTTTCCTAAGAAACTTCTTTTTGGGATTTTTAAAAATATAGAACAGGTTTACATTGTATGTATCCTGACATTTGATTCCTTAATTTTCTAATTAGAACAAAAAGTCCTATTTTAACCTTTCGATTTAAAAAAGGGATGATACAACTTTTAAAAAAATGAGAACAATTTTTTTCTAGTACCAGAAGTGCTAAGCTACATCTTTAATCTATTTTATTTTAGTTTTTTGTTTTGAGGTAAGGTCCCCTTAGTTTTCTAGGTTGGCCTCAAACTTGTGCTCCTCCTGGCTTAGCTTCCCAAGTAATTTGGATTACAGATGACACCATGACAGCTTTAAATGAAATTTTCTATTTTAGATAGTATTAACTTATATTTGTGTACAAATTATTAAAGATTCATTTTTATTACAAATATAACTTAAGGAACAGTACCATTGATTTACTTTTCCTTTTTAAAAAAATTTTAGTCATGTAATTTGTTATTTTTTAACAAAAAACTTGTTTTATTGGTACATTTTAGATACACATAGTGATGACATTCATCATAAGGAAGTGGTACCTGTACATGGTGTGTCTTGCTGCTTCCCCCATTCTTCTTTCCTTCCTTCAACCCCACTTCCCTTCCACCCTACCCTGCTCTCCTCATTTGAATATTTTCTTCCCGCTTCACAATATCTAATATACATTTTAATCCTTATTTGCCTTTCTCTGCCTTTCTCACATCAGAGAAACCATGTGACATCAACATGTATGTCCAATTTGTTTCACTTAAGAGTATGGTCTCAGGTACATCCATTTAGCTAGAGATGCCTCAAGCTTCTTTATGGCAGAATAGTACTCTGTTGTATAAAAAACCCACATCTTCTTTAAACCTGTATTCTTCATTCACGGGTTGATGGGCATTTGGTCTGTTTCCAAGATTTAGCTATTGAAAACTGTGCCACTGTAAACAGGAATGTGCATATATTGCTGAGGTCTGATGCTTTTAATTCTTTGGGGAAGATACCAAGAAGGGAATAGTTGAGTGAAATGGAACTTGTTCTAGTTTTTTTGAGGAATCTCCATACTTGACTTCCACAGATGTTGTCCAAAAACTGTGGAGAAGGATTCCTTTCTCCTCCCTGCTTTGCAACCATTTGTTATTGGTTGATTTCTTGATTATAGCCATTCTTTTTTGGGGATGAAATGGAAATCTCATTGTTGTTTTAATTTGCATCTCTCAAATGATCAGTGATGTTGAATATTTTTTCATGTATTTGCCATTTCTACTTCTTCAACTGAGAAGTGTCTGTTCATTTCAGATGTCCATTTTGGTTTGGGTCTCTTTTACAATGGCATCCAAAAAACTTGAAATATCTAGGAATTAATTTAAAGAAAGTAAGACTATACTGGAAACTATTCTGAAAAGGGAGACTGACAAGGTTATCAAAAAATGGAAAGATATCCCTTGTTCTTGGGTAGGAAGAACCAATATAGAGAAGATTGTCATACTTCCAAAACTTTTACACAAATTTAATGCAATCCCAATCAAAATTCCAGTAGCATCTCTCTAAGAATTAGAGAAAAAAGTCCCAAAATTCATTTGGAACCAGAAGAGACATAGAAGATCAAAAACAATCCTGAGCAGTGAAGGTAAGGCAAGGGACATCATAATCTATTACTTGAAATGATATTACAAAGCTACTGTGATTAAAAACAGCATGCTACTGAAAAACAAAACAAAATAAAAGCATAAAAACAGATCTTAGGATCAGATTGGAAGATGCAGAAACAACTCCAGATATACTTGGCCACCTTATCTTTCACAAAGGAACCAGATGCCTTCAGTGGGAAAAGATAGCCTCTTTAATCAATGGTGCTAGAAAAACTGGCTCTCCACATGCTGAAGATTAACACTAGACCTATATCTTTTACCATGAACTAAGCTCAAATCAAAATGGGTCAAGGGTCTAAATATATTAAAACAATATTAAAACGGAAACACTAACTCTGCCGGAAGATAGAATAGGTAGAATTCTTCAAGACATTGGTATAGGCAAAGACTTTACGAACAAAACCCTGGTTACCCAGGAGCTATCACAAAGAATTAGCAATTGAGATCGCATCTTATTAAGGAGCTTTTGTACAGATAGAGAAACCGTCAGCAGTGATGAGACAACCCACAATGTGGGGAAAGAGTTTTTGCAAGCTGTTCTTCAGGAAACTAATATCTAGAACTCAAAATAACTTGTAATTTTATTATTTGCAAGCTAGTCACATAAATTTGGAAAGTTGAATTGGTTTCATAAATAATACCAAGTATATCAGTGACTTAATGCAATTTTAAGTTTTTTTCTTGCTCATCTCACTATCCAGGGGGTGTGCAGGTAGCCCAGCCTTCCTCCAAATAGTGGCTCTGGCCATATTCTAATGCCCCTGAGTGTTCTACTGGATCTTCAGTATCTTGTGGGGAGAATAATACAGAAAAATGGAAGATACTAACTTTTAGGAGCCAGGCTTTTTTCATTACTTTTGCCCACATTCCATTGGCCATTACCAGTCACATGATTCCACCCAATGTAAGTAGACCCAAAAGTAGTCTTGCAATATGAGGATGTGGGAGAATTATATAGGGTAGTATAATTCTAGTGGTTTCTGTCATTAGTTTAACAAGTCTATGTTTAGAGATACACATTGTAAATTTTTGTAATACATTCTTTTAGATAGACTGTCCCATTGAAACAAGTTATTGATTAGTTTTGTGATTGAGTAAGGTTTGGTAGTCAATTAACATGAAACTATAAGCAGAATTAAGATGATTAATGATATTTGAAGCAATTTTATTCAAATGACAAAGGTTTTGAGATGAAATTGCATATACCCATGTAATAAAGTATATACAAAATAAAATTAGGGAAAATGAAACGAAGTAGAAAGTCAAGATACTAGAAAGGAGAAATATACGGTTACAGTTTGATGAGAGTTCATTTTTATTAGTAATATTTAGTTATTACTACAGTTCAACATCTATAGCAAATCTGTGGGGATGGAGATGTGAAACAAATTCCCTTAGTAATTACTTTAAGGAGGAATAATTTAAACAATAAGTATCACTTTTTACATTTGTAACACTGTCACATGTGAGAATATGAATATATCTAATATCAAATTAAGACAGTTTCAAAAGTTATCCTGTTGTAAGTGCAATTAAATTTGATAAACCCAGAGCACAAAAGCTTTTTATTAACTTTTTCTGTCAAGTAGGTTTCTGTATTATGAGACTGAACTGGTAATTTAGGCAGATCAATGTTCAAGGGTCCTTGGTATTATAAGAACAGTTTTTTGAATGTGAAAGAAGATAGTTGAGTTTCCTTTAGGTAGTTGCAATATAAAAGACATGAGGAAAATACAGTGAATGTTCACTTTAATAAACATGTGAACAGAAGAATATAATAATCGGGCTAGCAACTCAGAGACTAGATCAGTGGTTGTATGGGTCACTGTGGTTTTTTTAGTGTATTTAGTATCTAATGTATATACGATTTTTATTGTTTAACAAATTTCCCCCAAATTTAGCATCTTTATAAATGTTTATAATCTCCCATAGATTGAAAAGGTCAGGAATGAGAGGTCAGGTTGACAATCAGGAAGGCAGTAGTGTCTGAAGATATAGCTGAGACAGAGGATCTACTCGGCTCATCACGAGGCTGTTGACTCGAGGCTCTAGTTCTTTTCCAAGCTGGCTTCTCCAATGGCCATGTCTTTAGACGTATCTTCCCTCACAGCAAGTGAGCTGAGGAGAAAAGAGGGACATGATAGAAGTGTTTTCTAATCTCAGAAGTTCTAGATGCCATCACTTCCGACATTTTATTGGTCATATAGGACAATCCCAATGTGACTTGGGGGTGTGTGTCTCTTCAGGAGGGCAAGTGCCATGAGGCAAGATTCATTAGTGCTGGCTTGGAGCTGCCTATTACAATTGAGATGGACTCTTCAACACTGACTTAGGAGAAGTTTTGGAGGAAACAGCAACATGAAGTTGTCCCATTGCGCTTGCCTGATGGGGGACTGAGGTCAATACATCTGCTACCCTTGATGATGAAAAGATGGCATTTCTAATTGCAAGCTGCTAATAGACAAAAAAGTAGAGGAGACTCTAGGAAGATGACAATCACAGTTTTGATCTAAAACACATCAGGAGCTCTTTTTTTTTTTTTTTTGGCGGAACCAGGGATCAAACTTAGGACCTTGCACTTGCCAGGCAGGCATTTATGCCACTGAGCTATATCCCCGGCCCCAGGAGCTCTTTATGTGGTTTTCTGTGATGGAGTGATGTTTAAATAATCATCACGGAAAAAAAAAAAATAATCATCACGGAAAAGTAGTTAAGATTTGCACACAGTCTTATAGGTTGAAAGAAGAAATAATGATTGCGTTTAGGAGGCCTGAAATACTATTTATTTTTTTCTATTGGAAAACAGTAACAGAAACAAAACATTAATGATGTTTTAACATATCTAACTTAGTTCTTGTAATTTGCTGCTTAAATTTAAGATGGTGCTTCCATGAAAGTACTTAGTTCTGCTGCTAAAGCTTTCAAGGTAAAACTATGACGAGAATCTTATGAGTTGGATAAATGTTTTATCACTCTATAAAATTGTTTCAGTTACAATTAAGGTTTATTTTGGAGAGATAGAAGCGTCATTTTTTGGTGTAAAGTTAGATGTCTTTAAGGTTTATATTCTGGTTACCTTAAGATATATTTAATTTACATATGAATTACATTACTGAATATACTCAAGTTCTCACTTTCCTTTTAATTGTGTTATGCCTTCTATTTTTATTTCTTCCTTTGAGTTCTTATACTAGGGAAACTATATGATATT
>NW_004524578.1:36075020-36076099 GCF_000260255.1 Octodon degus
TCAGGATTGGGTCTTTAAATTTAGGGCCCCTAGTGTTTTTTAGTTCTTTATAAATACTAGAGAGCAGACCTTTGTCTGAGTGCTTATTAGTCAAGATTTTTTTCCAAAATTGTGCGTTGTCTTCTCACTTTGTTGGTAATTTCTTTTGATGTGCAAAAACTTCTCAACAAGAGGAGATCCCAGTTGTTTATTCTTTCAAGTGTTACCTGTGCGATTTGATTTTTGTTCATGAACTCTTTGCCTATCCTATGTCTTCAAGAGTTCTTCCTACTTTCTCTTCAGGAGATTTAGTGTTTCTGTTTTAATGTTTGGATCTTTAATCCATTTTGACTTTAGCTTAGTGCATGGTGATAGACCTGGGTCAAGTTTTAATTTTCAGCATGTAGAGAGCCAATTTTTCCAGCACCATTTGTTAAAGAGGCTATCTTTTTTCCAGTAAGTGTGTTTGGCCCCTTTGTCAAAGATTAGATGGCTGAGTACGTTCGTAGTGGCTTCTGCATCTTCTAATCTACTCCATTGATCCTCAGGTCTTTTGATGCCAGTACCAGCCTGATTTTATCACAGTGCCTTTGTGGTATAATTTCAAGTCAGGAATTGTAATGCCTCCTTCCTTGTCTTTGTTGCCCAGGATAGCCTTTCCTATTCTAGGTATTTTCTGGTTCCAAATAAATTTTAGGAATGATTTTTTTAGCTCTGTGAGGTATGTTGGTGGTAGATTGATAGGGATTGCATTAAATCTGTGTGGCAATTTTGGGAGTATCGCCATCTTCACAATGTTGGTTCTTCCTATCCAGGAGCAGGGAATATCTTTCTATTTTTTGAAATCCCCTACAACCTCTTTTTTTCAGAGTATTGTAATTTTCCTTGAAAAGATCTTTGACTTCCTTAGGTTAATTCCAAGATACTTCATTTTCTGCGGTACTATTGTAAAAGATATTGTTTCTCTAATTTCCTTCTCGGTGTGTTTGTTACCTGTGTAGAGAAATGCTATTGACTTTTGGGTATTGACTTTGTATCCTGCTATGCTACTGAATTTGTATACCAATTCTAGTAGCTTCTTGGTGGAGTTTTTTGGATAT
>NW_004524578.1:36077265-36079042 GCF_000260255.1 Octodon degus
TTGGGCCAGTATGACTTTAAGAATAATGCCTTAATCCCAATCTTCTTTTAGCATTTATTACCCCAATATTTCTCAGTAGTCTAAGCCATTTGGTTTGCAGAATGTCCCTTCCTTTAGGTTTGTATGACTCCTTTTCAGTGCCTTATAAAATTAGGCTTTTCTTCTTTTTTCTTGAGACAAGGTTTCACTTCATAGCCCAGGCTGGCTTTGAACTCAAAATCCTCCTACTTCAGTTTTTTAAGGGTTGGGATTTAAGGTGTGTGCTGCCATGCCTGACTCAGACTAGATAGTTTTGGTGGGAATGTTCACGGGTGGTGATGTTCCTTTGGTAGTGTGACACATCAGAAGTGTTGACAGCTTGGGGTTGTAACACTTATTAGCAAAACATAATATAGTTCCTTATTAGGAGTGTGACATTGTAGTATGCACTTCATTATTGCTCAAATCTATTTTGTGTAACTTAAATATAATTTAGACTTAAATTGTTGGCTGAAAATTTTTTTGTAAAGTTTTATCTGTGACAGACTTAGTAGCTTAAACTAGCTAGCTGATCCTAGCCAACTTTAGTGTTAAGAGTAAAGTTGATTTTTCAAAGAAATAGAATATTTAAAGGAAATTAAAAGATAGTAAAATGTAAAATTTATTTTAACCTGGTAAGACTTTTGTTATCTATGAAAAGTTTGAAGCAATATGGAGATGAATAATAGGTACTATTGTGTGACAGAGGAGAGAAGATGTAACTCTGATTAGTGATATAATTTATCATTACTGTATTACCAAAGACATGACAGAGAACTACTTTAAGTGATTGGAGAAAATCCATTAAATTAAGTGGATAAATGAAGTAAAATGTTTTTGTGAGTTGATGCTCCTGCCAGGCAAGCCATTTAGTGGCTTATTCTGTTTCTATATTTTAAATATGTAGTTAACTGCTGTGAGAGCTTTTACTAGCAATGCTTTATACTTTGTACTTACTAAAAAATAACTTATAAAAGGAGAAAAGCTGGGATTAGCTGATACACTTGGGGGGGGGGATTAGTGGAGACCCATAGGGGTGGCATCTGATACAGCTTCTTTTTGTGTTTATTGATGCCTCACCTGATATCTTCATTCAGACAAGGGCAGCATTTGGTGAGCTTCCAATACGGTTGAATGCACTGTAACTACCACAGCTGTTAGAACTTATTTTTAAAGATTCTGTGATGATCAGGCAGAAAGAAAGTAAAAATTTATTTGCCTGCTGTGTGTCAAGCTTGTTGTATTATGTAATCTCATTTAATGCTTATAGCATTCTTAAGAGAAAGTTATTAGTGGAAAAATTAGTGAAAAAAAAATTAGTTGGAAAGTTCAAAAAACCTGCCTAAGATCATATACTTTGCATCAAAACTATTATATAAGCCCATTATTTATGATTTTGTAATCTGTATTGAGGCTTTATTATGTTCCTAAAACTTAAGTGCTTTGCTAGGAAAATATGAAGTGCAGCAATATTATTCCTGCCTCATCGATAATGTTCTTAGATTTAAGAACATTTTAAAAGCCCGATTTTTTTTTTCTTTCCCCCTATTTGTTCTAACCTAGAATGTCTTATTCTTGGGCTGTAGCAGTGGACAGTTTAAGAAGAAGTATACCCACTCTAAAGGGACTGTGAGTTTTATTGCTGCCTTAAAAAATACTCTTTCCCCCAAGCAAAAATTCTGTGAATTAATTAATCTCAATAAACCTGCATGTGAGAATGACACTAAATTTGCTCATTGTTTTGAACTCACTGTCTCTT
>NW_004524578.1:36080277-36080832 GCF_000260255.1 Octodon degus
TGAGCTGCAGCTCAGCGAGCAGTTTTATGTTCTCCATTCACAGGGCATCCTACTATGAGATCTCAGTAGATGATGGCCCATGGGAAAAACAGAAGAGCTCCGGGCTCAATTTGTGTACAGGGACAGGATCAAAGGCCTGGTGAGTAAGGCTTGTGGAACATTTTAAGCACATAATGTTTTGATATCTCATGTTGGAGCCTCTAAGGCCACTAGTATGCCTGAGGTAGCTTGGCATTGTAGGTGACCCAGTTTCTGCTCCAGTCATCCACTGGGTGCCTTCGTGGCCTCTCTCCTACCCTGCCCTGCCCTTACCCTCACACATCCGCGTCCTGAAGACACCACAGCAGGCCACTTGGGATTCTCAGTGCAGGGTTTGTTCTTTCTTGGCTTTTTGTTTTTCTCAGTGCAGCTTCTTCCTGCTTTGACTGGCTGAACGTCCTCCACTTCCCATCCACTGGTTACAGAATCAGTCTTCCCTGATTATCTTTAGGAAATCTTCATTAACTCTTAGAAGCAATGCATTAATCCTCTTTTTACTTTTCTTTTCTTTTTTTT
>NW_004524578.1:36082802-36108481 GCF_000260255.1 Octodon degus
TGAGAAGTGCGTGTTCATCTTGGATGCCCATTTCTGGATTTTGTTAAAGTTGCAATTTTCTCAAATGACTTTTTCCAATAATTATATAAAAAATTTAACCATCTAATATGCTATAAAATTATTTTATAACCATCTCAGGTTAAATTAAAAACTTTACAGTTAACAGCTTTAATTTATCATGGTAGCATTTTTTTTAATGGAATACAGTATGCTACCTATTGAAAACTAGAATGGGAATTAGAAATTGTTCCCAGAACAATTTGCAGAAGTTATTTCTCTTGTCTTTCCCCACTCTCCTCATCCATTGAAATGGCACAATTGTATAACTGAAAAGGAGTTAGGAGAGCTGGCTAACCCACTGCCTGGTTTTGAAAACCTGTATGAAGTTTCCTCATCTGGAAGATGAGAGACACGGAATAGGTGCAATATTACTTTATCTTCCGAACTTCTAAGATTCTATAAGTTTCTATTTTGTGTCCTGTAAGTTACTTAGTTCTTGCTACTCTGCATTGTGCTATGTGTACTTTTTATTGACTCTTACAAAATTCCTGAAAAGATATAGTAGTATCCTTCTTTATAAGAAAGAAATTGAAGTTATCTGGGACTGATGGCATAAGCCTGTAATCCCAACTGTCAGGGATGAGACAGCAAAATTGCAAATTTGAGCCCAGTTTGAGCAGTTTAGCCACAAAGTGAGATCTTATGTCAGACAGAGTAGGCAGGAGGGGTGCAGCTCAGTGCAAGCCTCTGGATTTAATCTCAAGGATAGTGTGTGTGACGTGGAGACCCTGAAGCTTAATAAGGATAATAATTTAAGCCAAGTCCCACAACTGGTGTCAGAACTTGGATGGGAGCCCAGTGTGCTTGAGGCATTTTTCACATCACTGTCACTTGTGCTGCCTCACAAGGGAAAGTCAGCTTTTGAATGGGAAGGAAGAGTTCTGAGACATCTGTAGAATTCACACACTTGAAAGTTGGATCACTGTTGTCTTAGTCTGTTTCTGATTGTAACAGTACCACTGAATGGGTACTTTATAAAGACAGAGACTTACATCTCACAAGTAGCTGGGAAATCTGTGATCACAGTGCCAGCATCTAGTGAGGGGCTTCTTGTTGCAGTATCAATTGTGGAAGATGCAAGAGAGGGCAGAGCTTGGCCTGCTGTCAGGAGCCCACCCTCCGTTAATGAGTGTGTAATACACTAAGTGTGACCCAGTCTCCTCATAGTTTCCCCCTCAGCGCTGTTGCATTGGGGTTTGTCTGACACATGAGCTTTAGGGAATATGCTCCAATCGTAGCAGTGTTACTGAACTGAAAAACTGTCAAGATGAACTCAGTACTTTTAGTGAAATAGCACTTTTGTCGTATATACTTAGACTTCAACTTTTTCCTTCAAACTGTGTGTGTGTAATTTCCATAGTTTCAGTTGTCAGATTTTCAGTGATAACATAAAGCCTAACAAACTCTGTTAGCAACATCCCCCACCCCCCATACTGGGGATTGAACTCAGGCCCTTTGCACTGAAATACATGTTGTAACCATGGTTACACAGTGCCTTTGAATAAGTAAGGCTGAGGGTAGAATTTCATCCTTTCCTGTGTTAGGTCTCTTATTAATGCCTGTACTTACTGTAGAGTTCTGCATCCAGTCCTTAAGCTCTTTGCCCTGAGGCCACTTCTGTCACTCTGTCCTTCCTTCCCATTATTGTTGAAATTTTTTGGTGAGGTAGATCTTTTGTTGTTTCTTCTTTGGAAAATGCAGAGAAAAAAGAACCTAAGGACCAAGAGGGACTTGAGGGCCATCCATGCATTTCTGTGTATCATAATTTTATCACATAGCACTTCTGAATCCTCTTTTGGTTCCATGTGATTACATTATTTAAATTTAAATTTAAATTTACATTACCACAGATACTCAGGAGGTGGGTGATTTTTATTTGCCTTAACAGAGTATAGATTCTCTTAAGTTAACTGACTAGCCTGTATAGCTGTTGGCTGATAATTGGTGAGGTCAGGATATAAATGAGAGACTTAACTTTATAAATTGTAAAGCTTTGAGGAGTCCCTGAAAGAAAAAGTTAGGATAGTCTTTCTGTTCTGTTCTGTTCTGTTCTGTTCTGTTCTGTTCTGTTCTGTTCTGTTCTGTTTTGTTTTGTTTTTGAGGTACTGGGGATTGAACTCAGGACCTTGCATTTGCCAGGCAAGCACTTATTCTTCTTAGCTGTCTCCTGGCCCCTTTTTTTCTTTTTTGAGAAATGAAAGGTTTTTTTTTTTTTTTTTTTTTTTTTTTTAATGTGACCATGTCAGTGTCTACTTTGAATATAGAAACATAGAAATGTGTGACTCAGGGTAAGATAGTTATTGTAACATAATGGCAGGCTCAACATAGTAGAAGCTTATTTCTGTTCTCATGAAGTGCAGAGTGGGTAATTGGTAGGTGGCTTTCCTTTAAGTGCCTACTCAGGGAGCCACCCTCCTGTTCCTGGCTCTGCTGTCTTCTCAGCATGGCTCCTGAGGCCACACTGTTCGTGTATGTCAAGCCACAGAAAAAGACTCTGGAGGGCCCCCTGGGAGGCTGCTGAGCCAGGCTTGGAAGTGCTGCCCGTCATGTCCACTCTGATTCCTTTAGCTGGAACTCATACGATTATACGGACTAGACAGTAAAGCCTAACTCAATGTCCAGGGAAAACAGAAGGGCCTGGAGAAATTCTCTCTTTGTTTTTCCAAAACTAGTTTTACTGGGTTCAGGTACAGGAGTTGTATTGAGGAGCAGATGTCTGAATTGTCCTCTGTCTTCTGGCCAGTGTGCTAAGTGGTTTACCCCATATACTTGGAGGAGTGCTACGAAACGGAATCGCACATTTCAATTAATTTCTTCTTAAGGCTGCTCCCAGTCCTCCTCCTACATACATTCTGCCCCCTCAGACTTAAGGTCAGGAGTAAGGGTTAATTCGTGTGTCATGTTTTGTTCTGTTTTGTGATACTGGGTATTAACGGAGTGCACTACCACACTCAGTCTCAGCATGCCCCAAGGGGCGGGGCCGGCACAGCACACGGGATTGAACCCCGGCTGCTGCGCATTTTAGTATGTCTTTGATGGTGAACATAACCTATTGCTCCCTTTTAAAGATAGACTGAATTGGCTACAGTCCTGGTTACAGCATAGAAAAGTAATGTTAATATAACTCCCAATTCAGAGAATGTATTTATAGTTGGTTTGTAGTATTCCTAATAATTCAACATTTTGAAACATTATAGCAAGTTCTTGAAGAATTATGTGTTAACTACGAAGAGATATTAGTCACTAAATCTTTTGATGTTTATTTTAGTTCATTAGAACTCTAATAATCATAATTTGTTTTTATGAATTTTAGATTTTAAAATAAAGAATGTTCCTAAGCATTCTACATTAAAAATGTGGATGTTCTTTAGAACTAGCATATGACTCATAAAGCTTCCTATCTTTTTGATATTTTTTTTCTTCACTGTTGAGCCCTTGTCCTGAGCCAGGTAGTATCTTAGTGCCTTTGGCTTTGTAGTGTGTGGAACCGTGATACTACTGAGACACCTTACTGAATAAGAAGTCCAGAAACTTAACAGTACTTTGCTTCGTACCATGTAGTGAGTCTGAGCAGAGGTACTGAAGTTGGAATGAGTTTGGTCAGAGGGTAGATGATGGTGAAAGAAGGGGAGCAAGGACCAGATCTTGGGGTTATTTCTTTGAGCAAAAGTGTTTGATACATGAATGCTTTTAAATTCTTAATGTAATAATTTGTGTATCTACATCTTGTCATAAAATGTCCAAAGTATTTTCACATTTGTATAAAGGTGAAAGCATAAGATTGGAGAGTATAGGGAGTAAACACTTACTGTTTCACTGCACAGTGAGAAGCTAGCATCTTTCATTTTACATACATAATACCTTTCAAAAATTAGTATTTGATAATCTTCTATATAATAATGTATACTTGGATTCTTTTAGCATCATAATGAGTAATATATTTAACCAGCTTCCTATGGCTGTGTATTTGCTGTGCAGTTTTTGTGTGTATCTTTGTACATTTATGTAGGAATGTATCTTAGGATAAGTTGTTAGCATGCAATGTGTTTGTTTTAAATTTTGATAGTACATACATTACTTTGCTATTGCAATTTCTGTATTCCTACTAGTAAAAATACTTGCTGCCCCGTAGGCATTTCAATGCATTATTTATCAGTTTTTAGCTGTTCACTTATAACTTGTCTTGATAATTTCTAAAAAGTTTTTACATATCAGGTAAATCTTTTATTTTTAGCATATTTTTAGAATTAAAAAAGAAATAATTATGTGGTTTTTGTTTTTAGGTCTTTCAATATTAACAGGGTTGCAACTCAGGCTGTAGAAGATGTTTTAAATATTGGTGAGTACCAAAATAACTATTATATGCTGTAACATGATATTATATAATGTATATATGTTGTTATATATTAGCTATTATATAAAATATTTAATGACACATTTGCCATTCCTTTTTCAACAGCAAAACGACAAGGAAATTTAAATCTTCCATTGAACAAAGAATTGGTAGAAAAAGGTCAGTAACAAATGATATTAATCATTAACTGTTTAATTTAGTTTTGTATAAATTTTGCAAGTGGTAGTGTCGTTGTCTAATTAACAAAGTACTTTTTTAGAATCAAGCATGTGTTTAATAAAATAACCTTTAAATGTAACTCAATAGTGTGAAGATTAATGCTAGATTTATATTGTACATGAATTATAAAAAATTATGCCAAATCATCATACATAACCATAAGCACATCCTGGGGAGTAGGGAGGTGTAGAAAAGCCAGGGTCTTGGAAATAGAAAATGTGTATCTGAATTCCATGTACCACCACGCTGGTTACACCCTTACCCGTGGTTTTGCTTTTCATGGTTTCAGCTCCCTAAAAGATTCTGTTCTTTCCATTTGAGACCAAAAAGATTATTTTACTCATGTGTATTAGTATTAAATCTATATCAAAGAAAGCAACATTAGGCAATAGAGTATAATAATTAACTCAATTATGGAGTTTAACATAGACCATAATTGTAAAGACATGGTAGAGGTTTTTTAAAATTTTATTTTATGAAAAAATTTTAAAAATTTGTAGCAGAATAGTAATAGGCAATACACTGTGTACCATTACTTTCAAAATAGCCAGAAGAGCACAAGACATAGACAAAAAGATTCTTTTTTTTTTTTTTTTTTAAATGTATTTAGTATACGGTCTCACTACACAGCTCAGACTCGTAGTGATCCTCCTGTTTTCAGCCTCCACAGCACTGGAATACAGGCGTGCGCCACCATGCCTGGACTTGGTGGTTGCCTCCGCATGCCCAGGGGATTGAACCCCCATTGTTGTGCTTGCCTAGGCAGGCACTTAGTCCGCTGAGTTATCTCACTGGCCCTTAGATAAAAAGATTCTATTACAAAGAAGAAATAAAGATAATAGCCCAAAACTTTCTCTTAATTGAACTAAGGAAACTAGTCATAAAAATTTAAGGCGAAGTATATTCTGATTAACCTTGAGCTGATCACTCTAATGTATATGTGAATCAAATTACCACATTGTAACTTATAATTATGTGCGACTATGTGGTAATCAAAAATACAAACCTGAAAATTAGATAGATAGAAAAATGGATGGACATACACTTACATATGGGCAAATACATATCCTAGAGACTGAGGTATGTCAGAACCAAATGTGGTTTTTCAGCTTCATGATAGTGCATGATATGCATTCAGTAGAAACTATGCTTTGAATTTTGAGGCTTGTTTCCTGAGCTGGTAATAGACCTTATTGTGCTGTACAATGATCCTGTCTGGTGGCAGTGAACAGTACATACTGTAATGTTCTGTGAAACTGATGTCTCATAAGTGAAGTATATTTTCAACCTACAACATTTTTAGGTAATGGGTTTGTGGAGATGAAAATTGTAAGTTGAGCACTAGTAATTCAAATGATACTTTCATCAATAAAGTAGATGATCTGATAGTCTTACAAGTTTTTAAATATAATGACCAACTGAACTTTCTTTCAAGCCTAATTTCTTCGGTTTCATTTCTTTCCCTTCCTACTTCCTCTTTCTTCTCCCCCCCTTCCCGCCCTCCCCTTCTTTTGAGGCACCATGTTCTCCTCAGAGTAAGCTAGGTTGGTCCCAGACTTGAAGGTTCCAGTGATTCTTCTGCCTCAGAATTCTGTGTAGCTGAGTTCACAAGGGCATTTCACCACACCTGACTTATATTGTGTTCTGCGTGTGCCTCTTGGTTTGAGAAGAGGCAGGTCCCAAAGATTTCTAAAAATATCTTGAGTCTTGACAGTTTCATCCTTGCCTAATATTGTTTGAGACTTATATGGAGACTGTTAACTTAACAAAACTGTATGGCATAGTATTCTGGAAAGAATTAGCAGGGAAATATGTTCTAATTTTAATACTTTTGTGTTATATTATACTTATTTCCACTGCATTGTGGATGCTGCATGTTTTGTGGGTCATTTGTAGAAGCTAATAGTCATTTCTAGGGCTTTTTGCTTTTTTTTTTTTGATGAAGTATGTGTTGAATTCCAAACGAATTCCTTAGACTTTTAAGCTAGGGACAGCACCTATTGTTTTGCACTTCTCAAAAATGACCATCCTCTATTGAATATGCTAATACTTTTTCTTCATAGTAACAAATGAATATAATGAATCACTGCTGTACAGTCCAGAAGAACCAAAAATACTTTTCAGTATCCGAGAACCAATAGCAAACCGAGTTTTCTCCAGCAGCCGCCAGCGTTGTTTCTCCTCCAAGTAAGCATTCTTGGCCTGACTTCAATTTATGTCCTTTGCATTCATTATACAACCACTTTTTTAAGAGTGCTAATTTGATTATATTTTATGTGGTAGGAAAAATTCTGTGTGTCTTAGTTACTTTTCTCTTGTTACTGGGACAAATACCTGACACTTAAAATGAAGGAAGGAAAGGTTTATTTAGCTCACAGATACTGGAGGTTTCAGTCCACACTCAGCTGGCTCCGAGGCAGAGCAGCACATGGTAGAGAGCAACCTTTCATGGCTGCAGCAAAGAGCAAGAGCACTAGGGAGAGGTAGCAGCAGCTCAAGCAGCTAACTTCTCTTCCCACCTTACATTGTAATGCAAACTACCTGCCCCAGGGCAAGCGCAGCATCCATACCCACAGCAATCAATCACAAACTCCAGAAGCCACCCCAAGACTGCAAGAGGCTTTGGAGGGACACACAAACCTTAACACTATGAAACAAATGAATTATGTTATCCTGGCTAATATACATTCAAACTGTGAACTCAGAGAAACTAAAATATTAATGGAAAGAGGCAGTTACTTAATTGCTTGATTTTGATTTGTTGGCTTTTTTAAAATGTGTCAAGATGTAGTAAGGTCAAACTCATCATTTAAAAGAACTGATTTGAAAGAAAATTTTTTTAGTAAGCCGTGAAATAGAAGCAAGGTAAATATTTGTATAAAATCTAAGTCAGAGTAAGATTAATTTTTGTTAGCGTTTTCCTAAATTTGAATTCCCCATCTGTTACATTTGCTTTTTTTTTTGAGGGTGATGATATTCCCAAGAGAATGTAATTTATTTTATAAAATTTGGCCTAATTTTTCAAACAAGAAAATATAGTTATGAGAAAATGTTATCTCACAGGAAACAAAGGCCAGTTTAATTATAAAATACCACCTTTAGTATATATATTAGTATGTATTTGATTTGTTTCCAGGTAAGATGTAACAGAGAAACCTGTGTTCATTTTTACATACTCATTTGAGAGTTCATTTTGTTTAAATCTGCATTCAGTTTGGGTAAGACTAGAAAGATTCCTTCAAAGATACGTACTTTCTGCTTGAATTTTTGGTAATAGTTTTGTACTTTAGCCACTGAAAAAGTTTCTTAAACATGTCCTACAAAGTACTTGACCAGCAAAAGATCAATCATTTGAATCATGTTAGGATTGAAAACTTGCAGTAGTAAAATATAAAAAGGCATACTACAGAGAGAAAGATGTCTGCCAGACCTTTATGCAGCATGGGTTCACAGCTGAATATCTAGTGCAGGCGGAGTATCCCTAATCTGGAAATCTGAAATTGTAAGTTTTTGATATCCAAAACTTTGTGAAATAGCAATGATGCTACAAGTAGCAAATTCCACACCTGGCATCCCGTGTTAGGTCACAGTCACAATGTAGGTACACTAGGAGTATTATAAAAATTATATTCAGGTTATTTATACAACGTGCATATGAATCTTAGGTGCATTTGTGTTTAGTTTGTCCATTCCCCGACATCTCTCATTATTTGTATGTAAATAGTCTAAAATCTGAAAAACAATCTGAAATCCCACACATTTATGGTGCCAAGCATTTCAGAAAAGGGCTTCTCAACTTGGAAACAAAAATTCCTGTGAATCATTAACCAGTCCAACAGAAGAATGGCCTTGTCACAGGATTTTCACAAAAGGGGGATATCCAGTAAGCATATGTAAAGGTACTTGAGCTTAAATTCCTCTGGGAAATGGAAAAGAACAGTGTGGAAGAAGACACGATACACATACGGGAAGGGCTAAAATACCACTCACATGAAGTTCAAGAACAGACAAAGATGTTACACTAAAGTGATGGCAGGTAGTGCTAGGGAAGGGGAGGGCGCAGGGGTAAGCAGAAGGGAGAGGGCAGTGAGTCCTGGTTTGGATAATGTGTGTTCATTAATAATTCGTGTCCATTAATAATCTGTGCCTCTTCCATATATGTTTTCCTTTATGTAAGAGCTTTGCATGATTAATGCTTGCTCAAGTCTTAAAGTATTCAGCCATATGAAAACAACCTTTGAATTTTATCATTTCTGAACCTGTTCACTGAAATATTTGAGTGAATGGTTCTGTTTTGAACACGTACAAGTGAGACTGTGACAATGTTCCATATTGTTAAGCAGCATGAATTTTTTGTTATTTGGCTTTTGAAATTAAGGCCAAATAATTTTCTAGCTCAGATGAAAATTCAGGGGCTGGGGAGATGGCTCAGTGGAATAAGCGCTTCCCTGGCAAGTGTAAGGGCCTGAGTTCAATCCCCAGTTCCGCCAAAAAAAAAAAAAAAAAAAAGAAAATTCAGTTGCTATGTTGTTAAGATTGAGAAAACTTAATATTTAATGAAATATCTTTCTGCCTAGGGTTTGTGTTCGTTCTCGTTGTTGGGACGCTTGCATGGTTGTGGATGGAGGAACTTCTTTTGAATTTAATGATGGGGCTATTGCTTCAATGATGATTAATAAAGAAGATGAGCTTCGAACTGTGCTTCTAGAACAGTAAAGGATTTCCTCAGAGGACAAGTTTCAATTACTGAAAAAATATTTTTATTGCAGAAACGGATTACCAGCCATAAAGCTGCTTCGTTTTTTTTTTTTTTTTTGGCCATTATTGAGACTAGTTGACTTGGGCTCAAAGCTGACAGAGAAAATGAAATTGCTATTATTCTTCTGTTGGGTTCTCACAGAGAAAAGATGATGATGGTAGGAAGAAGTAGATGGACTAAACGGATTAGAATTGATACCAGTGAATTTTTTTTTATTATTATTTACAATTGGTAACCAAACGTGTGTATCTTTTTAATTTAGAAACAGGTTTAAATAAAGGATTAAATATTTAGGATTTGCAATATTAACTGTACAGGTGGTTTTTTCCTTCCTTTTTTTTTCTTTGTGCAGTTGGTCACATTATAATTTCAGTGCTTATTTTCATAGCACCTGAAAGTAAAAATTTTTAAAAATTTTGATAGAGAATTTTGATAAATCCTGACATTGACCTAATTGAAGTAGGTTAAATGTGGTTTTTATATGTGCTTAAGAATTTTCTAATCTCAAAACATGATGTGATATTTATTGATTTAAAAATTTCAGTAATTTTTGAAATTATTTGTAGATGAATATTTTCATTTTTCTTTATCAACTTCAATAATGCCAGGTAAAACACCTCTGTTGGGAAAAAGTCATGATGCCATTTCAGATATACTGAGACAGTTCGTTCAGACAATCTTTCTAAAAAGATGATTGAGTCCAGTAGGTCTCTCTTGTCTTTAAAGGCCTCTTAACATGGATTCAGGGACTAGAAGGAATGAGTTGATATGACATGGTTTCTTAGGAATTTGCAAAAATCTTTAAAAAGTATTTTTATGAAGTGGAATATTGTCATACAGAGAATGAATTCTCTTAATATGTAAAATAGTAATTTTGGAATTGCTTTATTCAGTATTATGGGTTTCAGTTATCTAAATATTTCAAATTTTACATAATAACTTTGTGGGATAAAATTTGATGGCTTTTCTTTCTTCCCCATTATAAGAATTTCTTTAGTCTTAGAATAAATTTTTATTCTTGGATCTACTTATAATAACCCTGTAATTTTTAACAAAAATTGTATTGCTGAATAATGAAATGCATTTATCCCAAGTTTTTTCACTTGCTGGTGAAATTTTTGTTGTCACTTAAAAATACTTATTAAATGCCTGCTCCGTGCCATGTATTACCAGGTGCTGGATACATGCTGATGAATAAAACATGCTGTCACTAGACATTTAGACTAGCAAGCTCAGAAGTCAATCCTTTGGAAGCTAGAATGTATAGTCCAATTGAGTGCTTAGTTTTGCTACCAGTGTTTAACATGTTTCTCTTAACAAAACAATTTAAAACTAAATGTTAAGGTAAAAAGTTAATTTAGATTTTGCTGTATACCTCTAAAAATCTGTTATTCTTTTCTTAATGAGTAATCTGCATAAACTCAGAGCAAGTAATTTACATGATGCATCAGATGGAGATTTTAAAAATAATGTTTTGCTTCGGATATAAATTCCACATGGATTTAAAATGAAATATGTAAGATACTACTTTGTAAAGACGTTAAAATTCCAGAATCTCCCTTAGCAGGTTTAAAAATATCTTGAGAAAAAATGTCAACTTAAAAATATCTCAAGGCTTTTGACTGGAATATTGTCAGATTGCCCACAAGCTAACATAAATCTGCTAATATGTAACATATTAATAGGTAACCTGCGTGTGAAATTACTCATATGCCATATTTTGAAAGTTCCTAATATGCTCCACTTGCTATATGACTTCTGCTTTGTGGTGGGAATTTATTGGTGAGAAATGAGAAAGGATGTTAGAATAGTCAAAATTTTTTCTGAATGAGTTAATCTTTTCATGGTCACTATATGTGAATAAAATGAAACCATTATTACCCCTTTTTTACTTCATTTCTCGTTTCCTTAACTCTCATTGGGTCATTATTTGGAAACTTAAATTTTCCTGAAAATACTGTTAAGAAAAGACATTTTACTCACTATTGTATATTACTGTGTGCCCTGAAGACTTCTTTGTGATATGTGACATAGACTGATGATCAGTTATTAAATTGAAATGCTTACCAGGAAAGTATAGCTGCTTCAGTTGTCACATACATTTGATGTTCCATTTAAATATGAGGGCCCCAGTATGCTGAATCATACTATTAAGTTTTAGTAAATGTATGGCTTCGTGTATAAAAATTTACAGATTTCACTTTTTAAATAAGCAGAACAGAGCCAATTAATACAAATATTTTGTAAAATATTCACTTGTGTTAAAAAGGTACTAAAGAGGAATTTAAGGATTTATTACCAGATGTTCAGCTGTGAAAATAGCAATGTAGAAGTTAAACCACTAAAATTTCATTCCATTACGTCAGTGTGTATATCCTGATACTTAAGATAGCATCTATACCAAGACAGTTGTACAAAAGATACTGTAACAACCAGATAACATAACAGCACGAGAAAATGTATATGTGGTGCTATAAGGATAAGAGTAAATGCACTATTGAACTAAAGAATACTTATTTTTTTAAATGTAATTTTTTTTTTTTTTTTTTTTTTTACTTTAAGCACATATATGCCAGGGATTGGCAGAATAAATCAGTGAGAAGGCTTGTTAAATTTTGTACAAGGAAGGTATAGTAAGTTAAGTCTTACACATTTTTGAGAAAATCACTAAAGGAGCTAAAGATAGGAAGTATTTTAAGTACTGAACACCCTAAATATTGATTTTTTTAAAATGTTGATTTTAATGTTCAAAACTAATACAGATATTTTGGCACTCATTTTGGGAAATAGAAAAATATCAGCATTTTAATTTTGAGATGCACTAGAATGTTAAGCGAAACATTAGCACAGGCTTCTAGATAGGACTTCGCCCTGCATCTTGGAGTTAGCCTCGTGGTGAAGAGACTTTGGACTTCGTGGGTGGGATACGTGATGAGGTCGGGAGGAGAAAAAGTGCCAGGTGCCCTTCTGGGAGGAGCGTGCACTGTAAGGCGAGTTTCCTTCTGCCGCCCACTCCTTCACAATGTTCTTGCTGTGGGCTGCGGTTCTAACACAACATGTTCCACAGGGTAGATCCTCTGTAAGTGTTGAACTGTAGTTGACCTCACCAAGACAGAAGGGACAGAAAGTACTGCACCTAGAATTCAGTTTTGCCTTAGGCTAAGAGTACCCTGCATATCTCTGGGACTTATGAATAGAGGAGAATGAAGAATTAAGGGTCCATAAGTGCTATCAGTTAAAAAAGACTGATGCATATTATTTTGAGACAGGGTCCGACTGAGGCAGGGCCTTCAGCTCACTAGCCCAGGATAGGCTTTTTGTGGCTGGCTCAGCCTATCCTGGGGGCAGGGCTGGAGTGGCATGTGGTGCTGGGGATTAAGCACTGGTCCATGCATGCTTGCCTAATCCGGCACTTTAGACCACTGAGCTTTGTTGACAGCCCCCCAGGATAGGCTCTTAACGCACAACAATCCTGCGTCAGCCTGTCGAGTGCTAAGATGACAGGTGTGGGCCACCCTGCCAGCTCCATGTTATATACCTTTTAATATGTCATATAACAAGTATCTCCAAGGGTGCAAAAATCACCTTTTGTCTAGATCTTGACAAGCCAGATCTAACCACCAGCTTATGAAAATTGGCAGATTAACCTGTTAAGCACCATGCCAGAGATAATACCAAAACATCTATAAATAAAGGGCAAATGGTAGTTTCATTGATGAACACACTGGAAGGAAAAAGGGGCGGTAAATGTTAAATTCTACAGCTATCACTGAAACGCAACATGTGAATCATGTTAAGAGCCTAGTCAAACCCATGTATGAAAACACTGGAGAGGTCTAAGGAATCTTCAATACTATGTGATACTTTTTTTTTTCTTGTATTTAGGATAGGGTCTACAGGGTGTTCAGGGTCTCACTACATAGATCAGACGCGTAGTGACTCCTGTTTACAGCCTCCCAAGTGATGGGATTACAAGAGTGTGCCTCGCGGTCTCTAAGCGCTGGGGGGGGGGTCGTGGGGGACACCACAGGCTACGATGGTGTGGCCCCGCGCCCACGTTCTGCCTGAGCAGGTCCTTTAGTCCTCTGAGCTATCAGGCCGGGCCACTGCCTGATATTCTTAAGACTTGGACTTAAATCAGAAGAATGAAGCCTTTTAAAAGTACAGAAGTCACACACTTAGCTATTACAGGTCTTAATATTGTTTTAAAATGATCTATGAGAAAGAAAAGTGTGTGTGTCAGGGAGAGGATGGTTGAGATTATGGTGAGATTAGACAGGAGTTAATGACTGCCAAAAATGGATGGCGTTCATCATAATCTTTACTTCAAATATTTGATATTTTCATCATCCACAAAAAGGCACAGGAGAAAAAGTAAAAGGATCACTGAAACTGGATGATATGCAACAGTCACTATGGCATTATTTGAATGGTTGGCTTCAAAAGGAACTGAACTCCTAAAAGGTGTCCAGGCATAAAAAAAAAACAAAAACAAAAACAAAATCGAATCACGAACTATGTAGCATAAACCAATTGAGCCTGTATGTAAATTTTTACTAGTTTGCTTTTATTGACAGTAATTCACTATCACATTAATCACTCAAATTCAAATGTTTTATAAATGCCATGACATCTGGAAGCACTTTAAAGACAAACAGCCAATATTTAGCACCTTTTAAACATGCATTATAAACCATCATTTGAATCTGACAATAAGCACATGAAGTAGATGTGTTGTTTAGGGCTGTTATATAGGGCTTTAGAGGCTACTGAGCCAAATGGCAGCCCCAACAACTGCTACATTTAATGATGTACTTAAAAGGAAAAAAGGGATACAACTTAGCTCAACTCATTCTTACAAAGATGTCTTTTATTTTAAAACAAGTCTATAAAAGTAGAAATCACATACAAAAATACAGATTATTTTTGTTGACATGTTGGAAAAATAGCTTATGGTTGGAACTGTGTTTGGAAATATAGGCACTATTTGTGAAGGCACCTGGAGATCGGAGTCCAGCTGGATCCTGTCACCAGCCCTTATCACTAATCTGTAAACAATAATTTCAAGTAGTATTTAGCACTTTCTAACTAAGAAAGTGAAGCATAATCATTTCCTGTATAACACTAGTCTTTCTTAGGTCTATGCAAATAAGGGCACTTCATTTATTACCATATTTTGACCTTTAAAATTTTAGACTTTAAAAAATAAAGTTAACCAACTATCAGTCTATTTAAATATAGAATGACCACAAATTGCATTTTTTTTCATTAATTTACGTAAGATAATTAACAGGAAATACAAAAGCGACAATTTTATCAAATGTATTCAATACGACTTGTGAGTGAAACTTGGAACAGAATGTAAACAATGCTGCCGAGTGCATGCTCGGGGTAAACTTAAGTGGTTAGTAGAAAAGATGGGTTTTTGATTTTCTGTTGCATTGTGAAAATAGGTCATCAACTTAACACTAGGTTTATTTATTTTTGGGTGATTTTTTAAAAACCATTTAATCTTATACTTCAGTGTCCTAGGTTTTTACAGAAAATCGCTGGTGCCATCAAAAGTCTCAGTGACTCTGAACTCTTCTATAGGATGGAGGCGTGAGGAGTGCGCAGCTGCACCGCAGGAACACCTGCTGCTTGTCATTTCTGATTTAAAGGAACGAGCTGTTCATAGGTCCAGTGACCTTACAAAGTGGGTAGTTTCAAACAATTATGTGGAGATACCATTAAAAAAGACAATTTAAAATACTTGATTCCAGAGTAATATAAAAAATAACCCCAGCACTAAAGGAAAACAGGCAGTATCAGCTCAGAATTCTTCATCCAACTTTTCAACAAGACTGATTACAGTAATATTCTTCCTAAGAGCAAGCAAGTTTTAAAAGCTAAACAACTCATAACATAATTTGATTATAAAGTTAGAAAACCACATTTCTTTACCTAATTCAAGATTCTGAGAACACAGTACATTAATGAACAGTAAAAGATTCTTCAGATTAACCTGGCATAGAAAATTGCCTCCTGAGCTTTCAAATCCTATGCCAATTTTAAACCTCTGAGCACCTTTAAATTTGCTTCTTTTTACTGAGGCATTGTGATGAGTTACATTAGGTTTTCTGATAAACTAATTTTAAATGAACTAATTTTAAACTGAAATGCATTAACCCCCAGATTCAGATGCTATTCTGTGACTCTGTTGAGCTCACAGTACAAACATAGTTTCTTTAAGCCATGTCTTATAAAACAATACTGGAAAATTAAATGCATAAAAGTTACACATAGGCTGTGACAACTATTAGCCTGTGGTCACTTTTTAAGCTTGATTCAAAATAGATTTAATCAACAGGGCACTTAAAAGGTGGTTCAAATTCTGATCTTTAAAAAGTTACCTGGAAATTATAGGTTCATACTCCTAAAATCTCCGAAGGCTCTTAAGGGCCCAGCATTGAAAGAAGTTTTAAAGTCATTTTTAAAAAGAAATACTTCATAGTTTTCTCTTTCAAACACTTCCCTGAAATACTTGCAGGATGAAGGCTAAAGAAAAATCAGTGATAAAACTAGCCGAATGTCCAGCAGTTGGGCTTCCTCCATTTCCCCCTTTCCTGCAGTAAGTATTTCATAGACAGCTGGGCTTTTGCATGGTCAGGCGGCATTTGATGCCCCACATCTCCTGGTTCTTTTTGTTGCCAACAGTTGGCCTGGCAATCGTGGTGAAATAGGAGCAGTTGATCTGCAGATGAGGAAGAGCTTCCCTTAATAGTTGAAGGGTACCATCAGGCACGATTCCAAAAACTTGTAGTGTTTTTAGTGTAGGGATTTCTCCAAGTTCACTGGAAAGGAAGAAAGAGCTTTTCAGAGGAGAGGTACCTATGAAAACTGACTCGAGATACATAACCTAATTGTTAGAATTTGTATTACAGTCTACAAAATGCAATCTAAAAACGTAATCTGCAAGAAATGACTTGAAGGAGTAGAAGTGAACCAAGCTGGGAAGTGCAGGCCTTGCAGCTTGACCCAGGTGGCCTAAGGAAACACATGTGTTTTGTCGAATGAGACCCTTATGACTGTACTGTTCTCTGAGGTTGAAGAATAAAATCCAGTTATATTTGTTTCTCCATTTCTAGTTTACACAGTGATCTAAAAGGGATTCCTGTGCTGTGAGCTAGCAAGTTAGTGACTGTGGAAATAAAAAGTTTTACTGTTTCATCAACTGCAACTACCACAAGTTACAGAAATTTAAGGAGTGGATATAACTTTAGTTGAAGTAGGCTCCGCCTCTAAAAAGGACCTATCAGCAGGGGTGATGACTTCTTAAGTCATAGTTCACAACCCACAGTCCATGTGAGTGAAGAGCCACACCAGCTCTTTAAGATATTGTAGACAGTTACATAGTTGGGACAGATGGGGAAAAGGGGTGCTAACACATCCCTTTATGTGTAGGAGGCAGCAACTCTTTACCTCTGACATTACCATTTTTTCATATCAGAGGCAGGATAGTCCTTAGGTATTTCACAAAAGACAAGCTTATTTACCCAAAGCAAATACTGTTTGGTTTACATAGTGATTTTTTTAAAACACAGATCTATGTGCCTAGAGATTCACTTGTCTCTGATCTGTATTCGCCCCAGGTTGGGAAACAGTACAAAGTTTCAGGAAAAGGAACATTTACTTTGGAATTTCAAAGGACTCCCACTGTAGAATAATGGGCACATCAATGACCTAGTATTAGAAGCATCCTTTATTTTACATTGTCATCATTAGTCAGACTTGTGTTATTACGCTGTCACTTGTCCTCTGCTCTTCGCTCCAGCCCATTCTATACACCAATGTTTGAGGCATCCTCCTAAAGCACTGCTCAGAGTACAGCACTCACCTGCTTGGGAACCACCGAGTTCTGTGTTATAGAACAAAGCCTCATAGGCCTTAAGACCAATCAGATGAACTTGTTCTTCTAGTTTTCCCCTTACCCTTCTAAATGTATTTGTTCTATATTCTGCAAAATGTCTTAAGCACTAAATGTGTAATGTATGTTAATGGAATAAAAGATGAAGGGGAATTTAGAAATAGAGATATTAAGTAAAATAAGTATACTTGTTCAAAAGAAAAATCACGTAGAACAGCCTGCTAATCTCAAAGTAAATTCTGCTCTGTAACAACAAAATCTAAAAGGTCCCAATCCGTAGATGTTTATACTTGTCACTACTGAAGATGACAGCATCCTAATATATGAGTCTTTGCAAAACCTGTGACAATTCTGGTTCTGGGATATCCAAGGCAGATAAACTGAGTCATTCTGCAGTGGATAATATTTAAAGCAAGAAACAGTAGGTGGTAGTAAGAAAAAGAGGAAGGATGGCAGATGGCAGAAAAGGAAATGTTCATACAGGAAGAACTTTAGGTACGCAAGGAAATCACAGTACACTCGAGTTGTATGGGAAGGGACACACGTAAGACGGGCTACCAGTCAAAGAACGGAAGTCTTTAAAATTTTAAGAAAAAAACAAAAGACTGCCTCCTGTTTTGTTTATTATCATAAAAACAAATTTGTAAGACTCTCTTTGACATTACAGTAGAAGAGAAGGAAACCAAACAAAGGAACAGTAAATAGAAATGAAGCATGTAAGTCATTCTAATATGATGCTTTGATACGTGTTCAATTTAGTAAACTCACAGGTTTATTTCTTATCTCCTCTTTATTCCTTTGCATAAAATGTGAAATGCCGCCACTACAAATTCTCTTAACAGAAATTTATGCCTCCTAATCTTAGATCAGCAAACTCTCTAGCTTGGGTTTCTCACTTGAATAAGAAATAGGAATATAACAAAGCTTCTACATAAAATATAGGATCAATTAAGGATAAGGAAAGAAATATAATGGGATACTTTGGGGGGTCTAGTTATATAATTATAAAAGATTATTATTACAGAACACTTCAAATTGAATCTGCCAATTTCAGAAATAAGAAAAAAGTAGCCTTCACTTCTTTAGCTTGGATGACCATCTCTCTTGAAATGAGACACCCTGAACTTTTTTTTTTTTTGGTGCGGGGTCTCACTATGCAGTGGACGTAGTGATCCTGCTGTTTCCAGCCTCCCTAGTGCTGGGATTACAGGCATGTGCCACCATGCCTGGACTCCATCGCCAGCTCGGTGCAGCATGTGGTACCAGGGATCAAACCCTGGAACTTTTATTATGAATTTCAAGTACAACATCTGCCAGAATGATTGAATTACAGCAGAAGGCATTTTACTTTAGGAAATTCCAGGAAAGGGTACCAACAAGCTTATCTTAAAGGATGTAGAGTATAAATCATACTATGTTTGTGGTACATAAAGAAACATTCTTTTACTTTAATTGCAGTTGCCTTGTTTGTTTTTGGTCTCTTTTTTTAATATTACTGGTTTTTTTTTTTGATTGAATTGTTTTTTAGGGTAGGTTTATTTTTTGTTTTTGGTGCCAAGGACTGAAACTCAGGGCTTCCAGCTTGGTAGGCAAGCATTCTACTGCTGAGCCAAATCCCCAGCCCCTCTTTTACTCTAAGATTAAAGAATATCTTTTTCTTTTCCTCAATATGTATTGCTGTTGACCTAGACTACACTTAAGTCATTGAAACCCTGTCTTTTTCCAAGATTAGATTTAGACAAAGAAGTAATAATCAAAGTTCAGGGGGACAACCCGCTCGGGCCCCCCACCTGTCCCTCTCTCGGACAGGAGCTTTCTTTCCTTCAATAAATATATTCTGCTCAAAAAAAAAAAAAAAAAAAAGCAAGTTCATACCTAGGTCTGTGACTTCAGGCCCAAGCTCTCAACTTCCTGCAAGGACGCAGGTTTTACTGTTATACCACTGGATATGAAGTATTAAAATGTGAGAGTTCAAAAATTTCCCCTCATCTCAGCTTAAGGGAAGGGACTTGGCTTATCGCCCACTTTGCTTCTTTCTTTCTGCATGAAGAAGAAAAAGCAAAACACTTGGATATATTCTCATTAGAAAAGAATTCTCAGTCAACAGACTGATTGAGATTTAAATGATCCCCAAAGTCATGTGTGTTTGTAAGGTGTCTGGATTGTGCAGGCGCGACGTGGACTTCATGGCGGACTTGCTGCTGGAAGGTGAGGCTGAGCTGAAAGAACATTCACTGGGGCATGACCTGGAAGCCTCCCTTCCTTCCTGGCTCCTCCCTTCACTCTGCTTCCCAACTGCCCGACCCTTTCACCACCCCTTCCTGCTTTGGAGTCAGCTAACTGGACTAAAGAGTGAGACAAAAGAAATGTTTCCTCCTTTAAGTTGTAAATGTCAGGCACTGTGTCTCAGCACTGGCAAAGTGATCGAGGGGACACAACCTTCCCAAAGAAACTGCCCAGGCAAAGCAGGAGCCTGATGGCAGAGACAGGAAACAGCAGATGACAGAGAAGTACTAGCGGATCCTATGAATTCCGATGCCAGAAAATAGGAATATTAGTAAGAGTTCCGTATATGTCAGTTTAGATCCCAACATTTGAGAGCCACACGAATAAACATGAGTATCCTATTTAGGCAGAGCTTCTCCAAATAGGGTATTAGCTCAGGCTGAGCTCTGAGTTGAAAATGATTAATTTAAACATGTATTTACCACATCCCCAATTCTGCTAGTTAACTTTGTATAGCTAAAGTATCTGCTTTATTCATTGTTGAAGCTAATTCATAAGACCCAATTCATTAACTTGGGAACTAAGTACATTCTTTTTTCAAAGCTTTCTTAGATGGCAGGCTGAACTTCAACTCCTGGCATTAAGATAGTGAGCTCAGTGAGTATCAGGTTCATTCCGGAATGCTGGCCATTAGGAGAGAGGGCATGTGACCAAGTGCAAAATACTGACCTCTTGTGGTTTCCCATGAAATTGCTACAGACCAACATGCAGAAGTAGCAAGACTCCAGGGCTCTTTGGGGTGAAATAAAGGAATCATCTTACAAAACAAAAGAGATGCTATTATTCTCAGGATGCCCTTCTTGGGCTAAGGATATAGCTAAGAGGCATAAGCACCTGTCTGGCAAGTGTATGGTCAAGAGTTTGATTCCTGGTATGGCAAAAACAAGGAAGGGGAGGGGAGGGGAGGGGAGGGGAAGATACCTTCTTAAAAATAAGGCCGGGTTAGACGTTTTTCCTTTGTATCCCTCGAATACTGTGGAAGTTGTTGAGCAGGTAAAATGAAACTCAGATGAACCCCGCAATTAGATACAGACTTCTGCATCTGTCCAGGAAAACCTGGAGCTAGCCTTTGGTTGGCCAGTAACACACCATGCTATCTGGGATACGCCCCTTCATTTTTGTGGGCCTTAATATTTCCTGTTCAGAGTGTATTTGACTCTTAGAGTATGCATCAGCTATGTGTCCTGATTCTTCACGTTTCTTGAGCAAACAGGACAAACATCACTAGATTACAGAACTTGTCCTGCAAGCCCAGATAAAGACTTTTTTGGATTCAACTACAGCTAATTTGCAAATCTGGAAAATAAAACTGTAATAATCATTCCCATTGGATTGCCTTCCTGATGATACACCGAGTGCCCCGAAAGCTATCTTGTACTCCTCCTGGAAGTGTTCCGCAGGTGTTAGCCTGGTGTGGCATTCTACTACTTTAAAAATATGCACAGCAAGATGATAAATACGGAGTGAGCAATCGGTTAACTTACTTTTTGCCAGACACTTTCAACAAAAAAACTGTTCTGTTTTTTCTCTCTTGCAGATCTTTCCTAACCAGTTTTTGATTAAGATTAATAAGATGTAAGATTAATAATGTACATACTCTCATTGTCTGCTACTAATAATACTGAATTTTAATATTAAGCGGCATGTCTTTTGGTCCCTGCCTTCTGCTAGCAATACAGGCAAAATATACTTACAGTAGCGTTTCAGGTATTATATCGTAGCACCGACTGAGTGATAAGTGTTGGAGGTAGTTGAGGTGGAAAAACTCTGGAAAGCAGTCATTCTTCAGCATGATACTATCACTGTAACAGAGCAGAAGAAAAGGTGCTCGGAACTACCCACCAGAATACTACTCCTCAGTCTCTCCAACTCAACATTAAGATGCTTTCACCATTTAATGAGCAATCAAGACTTTTCAACTTTTAAATCTAAAACAATTAAAAAATTACCTTAAGTCTAGATGGACAAGGTTGGGGCATCTTCTAACTAAGGTACAGAGATCTAGGAAAGACAAGCAGACATGATGGTCACTATTACATGAGGACTACGTGTGCCGTCACTATGATCCTTTAACACTGTGCACTATAATCAGGACTTTCAATCTGTTAAACACAATGTTGCTATCACAACTGGAAAAAAATATTTCCGTAACTCTAATATATCCTAATAAATTGCATACATCTTAAAAAGTTCTAAATGTAAATATTCAGGCAGTTATTTATTGAATCTTGGGATAGGTAAGGCATCTAACCCTAAAAATGCAATGAACGCTGAGAAGCTGCTACATAAAAGTCTGAAAAAGTCTACCATATTAAAACAGAACAATTACAAAATTATCAGAAAACTGATAATCATTTTCCATCTAGGTTAGCGCCAACAGTCTTATTATGTCAAGGAAAAAGATAATAGAAAAGACCTATTGAACATGAATGGATAATTTACAAAAGACAATAAAAATAGAGGGAGATATTAAGGGAAATCAGAAATACTGCTTTCCAGCTATCAAATGAAAAGAATTATATTCTAACACCCAAACAGGTGAGGTGTAGTAAAGTAGGTCCACCCACTGTACATCATAGTGGGTTATTTATTTTTATGTGCCGCCTGTGAGGCTAAATGTGATTTTCTTTTATAGCATATTGATTTTTTTAAAAAGTATTCAAAGCATTACACACTGAACCCTTTAGTTCAATAATTCCATTTATAGAAAAACACAGATGTGTATGAACATATCCACTGTAGCAACAGTTAGAAGTAGTCCATCTTCTAGTTCAGTTTGTTAATCTTCACTCATTCCGTGAATTACAATGCTAACAGCTGTCATTAAGCAGCTGTTCAGAGGTGGCTCAGCTTAGTGCTACTGCCTGCTCAGTATGCATGAGGTCCTAAATGTAGGAGACACCCTTTTACTGAAAACAAAACAACGTGAAATATATGCAGAGCACTATAATCTCAACTAATTCAAAATACACCCACACAAAATCACATTTACATACAGACTCACAGAAAGAAAAGGTCTGAAAGGAAATACACCAAAATATTGACTGCTGTTAGCAAAGATACTAGAAATTTTAAATAACTTTTCAGAGTTTGGAAGAAAGTTATCTAGACTAAGCAACTTTTAAGCCAAGTAATTTATTTTAAAAAAAACAAGAGGTTCTATAAATGAAGGACCATTTTGTAGTGAAAAAAAAATATATCTTCATATACAAAATAGGATAGATATACAGCTACTTTCTCTTAGTTCAGTGAGATTTGTACTATTAGTGTTTAGACAAGGTATCATGTCTGCATCCTGTACTCTGAATAACTACTACAAAGACAACAATGTGCAATGTATTAATTATTGTAACTGTCCTACTAACACGTTTTGAAACTGTCTCATTGGTATTTTTTTCTCAATGAAATAAACAAAACAAAACAACAACAACAACAAAAAAGCCCAAAACATTTCAGCTGGCTGCGGTGGCAGCAGTGCGTGCTTACAATCACAACACTTAGGAGGCCGAGGCAGGAGGGTCACTATGAGTTCAAGGCCAGCCTGCGCTATCTAACTGAAAAGTGATGCTGAACAACGCAGCAAGAAAAACCAAATGCGAAACAAAACAATTAAACAGAAGGAAACACCAACACCCCAAATTTTATTCAAGTTTGAATATGTAAATGCCCACCAGAAAGCAAGCAGTTGCATAAATTTCTGATTTAATATAATTGTTCCATGTCTAGCGGATGGAGTCTCCTGTGGCTGGTGACTGAGCACAGCTACTAAGAATGGGGTTTTCTGAAAAAATGTAACAAGCTATTCTAAAGTAGCATTCCACATGCTATGTCCCATTAAAAAAAAAACTTGTAAAAAGACTGACATGATGTTAAGAGTGGTGATTTGTTTTCCATTATTTAAAAAATATTTTGTGATCCCAGGAGATAGCTCGGTAGTCTAAGCGCCTGCCTGTCAAGCACAAGGACCCAGGTTTGATCCCTAGTCCTGCAATGCTGTGCTGACCCTACACCAAGCTGGCCACTGAAACCAGCCATGGTGGCGCACGCCTGTGATCCCAGTGCTGGGGAGGCTGAGAGGATCACTACGAGAATGAGTGGCGTAGCAGGCCCTGTACCAAATAAATACAAGATTAAAAAAAAAATTTTGTATGTTTTTGAGGATATATGCTACTATGATCAGTCTTAACATAGTGTATATAAAGGGAAAATAATGTGAATAGAAACACTGTAGGGAGGGGAGGGAAAGGAATCAAGACAAGGCTACAGCTTTTACAGGCTTTTAAAGAAAGTACTTCCTTTGATAAAAACAGGTATTGGGAATGGTAGCAGTCATACTTGAGTCCCTGCAAAGACAACAGACTTTCTTTTTATGTATTTAGGGCAGGATCTACAGGGTCTCACTACATAGACTGAACTAGTGATTCTCTTTTCAGCCTCCCAAGTGCTGGGATTACAGGCACATGCCACAACACCCAGTCCCAACTGCTGTCTCAGGGGGCCCCGTGGATGGGGCCGGCACGGTATGCTGGGGATCGAGCCCCAGCCCTTGTGCTCTGCCTAAGCAGGCACTTTAGTACGCTGAGCTATGTGGCTGGCCCCGAAGACAACAGACTTTAATCTCTGGCCACTCATGAAATTGTACTTACTATTTTCTCTAGCCTGGTATATCTTATTTATTAGAGAACACATCATGCCCAGGAGATGTAGTTTTCCAAATACTAAATAAATTTTGAGAAGTATTTGCAAAGGTTTGTGTCATATCTTTCAAAGCATAATAAAAACTTTATCAGTAAATACCCACAAATGAGCCCGTACCAACATCAAGACATGGAGATGTGTGTGGTACACAATACCAGGTTAGGTTTTGTGCATCCCACACTCAATATTAGCTCAGACACTGCAGTATGACACTGTTAAACAAAACAAGTCTTTCCATTTGCAACATTAATGTCTGCACATCAAGATTTTCTCAACATTATACACATAGACCAGAGCAGAGCCAAATGCTGAGGCTTACAATATTCCTACTTCAGATGCCTGTGTGCACTGGAATAACTCTGTCGCTCTTTTAGAGGAATCAAAAGTTCTATACATAGGGTTTATAACACGATTTTTTACTGTTAACACTTTGGAGTGTGTGTGTGTGTGTGTGTGTGTGTGTGTGTGAGAGAGAGAGAGAGAGAGAGAGAGAGAGAGAGAGAGACAGAGACAGAGACAGACAGAGACAGACAGAGATTCTGCTGCTCCATGACTTGTTCAGCCACATTCCTAGCTTCTACCCATTACGTCTCAGCACCACCCCTCTAATTGCAACAATCAAAAATGTCTCCCAACACTGGCAAATGTCACCTTGCAAGAAAACTATCTCCATTTGGCAACTACTGCTTAATATTAATCAAACACCCTGGTGTGCTGTGCTGACCCCAGCCCCGGGGCACGCTGAGATGGCAATAGAGACGAATGAGACCGGGGGTGGCAGCACGTGCCTATAATCTCAGCACTTGGGAGGCTGAAAACAGGAGAATCACTATGAGTCGCATCTACATAGTGAGGCCCTGCAGACCCTGTCCTAAGTACAAAAAAACCAAAAAACCCCCAAAACCCCAAATCATCCTTCTGTATCAAGAGGAGCCAATTACACAACACCCCTTGGTACCCAAACCCAAAGGTGCTCAACACCTACTGCAGCACTGCCTAGAGCTGGCACATACTCTATCTAGCACACCCTCCTGTGTACTTCAAATCATCTCTAGATTACTTATAACAATGAATACAATGTAAATGCTATGTAAATACTCACTACAAGGGATCGTTTGGGGAATAATGACAAGAACGAAAGTCCATACATATTCAGTTTTCTCTTCCAGAATACCTTTGATCCATTGTTGGCTGAATGCGTACATGTAGAATCCACAGTCTCAGAAGGCCAGCTGTTTTTCTTTTTTGTATGAGTTCTGACTAACAATTTAGTTGATTAAAACCTCTATCTACAAATAGTTTATAAAATTTTCACTGTCTGGTCCAGTCTAGACTGCAACCTTGACTCTAGGTCATTAACTGTCCACTTTTACTTAACTTTTCTGATCACCATTTCT
>NW_004524578.1:36109449-36139777 GCF_000260255.1 Octodon degus
AACAGCTGCTCAGCAAAGTCTTCAGGGCAGATTCGGAAAATCCAGAACACCCACAAAGGTTTAGTCGCACTAAATTTGAGTTTTGTGCAAGATTACTAGAAAAAAAAAAAAAAGGTACAGGAATACTGATAAGCACTCTTATTCAACCAATAGCATTTGGAGGAAAGCAGGCTGTAACTGTAATTAAGAGGCCTTCTGAGTTAGATACAAGTTTAAAATTCACATTACGCCATTTCTGTGACACCAAGCAGGGTGTTTCAGTTGACTCATCTGTAAAATGGCAACAGGAGTATCTTCGTGGTAGGGACACGGACAGTAAGCATATAATGTGATAAAGAACTTAGCACAACCCAGCACAAGAAACACTCATCAATGCATTTTTTTAAATTAAAAGCAAATCAGTGCAATAAACATGTATCTCTTTCAACCATTACTAGAATCAGCTTATAAACTTGTTTGTGAAGTTAGGAGGCTCATCCCTTTACACATTTCTTAAATTTGCTGTCTCCTCTGCTATCCTCCTAAATAGCCTATGTAGGGAAACTTAGTGATTAAGAGCCATTATTCTGGAGTTCTGGAAACATATTGTAATGCCATGCAAAACTTGAGGTGACCACCTGTGTGACTCTGGACAAGTCATCCAGCCACCCCAAATTCACTTCTGTAAAAAGGGGCTGCTGTTAGAACTAAATGGGAATACACCTAAAGAACTTAATGTAAGGCACACAGTAAGTGTGGGACAGAAGGTACTAGCTAGTCTTACATCAGGTTTCATCTTTCTTTACCTGAGTGAACACTTTAGTGTCCTAACTTTAGAGCCCCTCTCCTCATCTGGCAAAAGCCCGGCACAGTAGCCCATCTGCTTTTCTTCTTGTCGCTCCCTTTCCTGAGTCTGTTGCATCAGCAACTTTAACTTTACTTAAGAGTCTGGAACCAAACAGCTTTACTTAGGCTGCTTCCTCTGACCTGTCACTCACAGATCTCCTATCTGACTGTTTTTAAATACCCAACTCCTGAGTCACTGCCTCTAAGGCTGCCCTCTGTAATTTAATTAGCCCTTCCTGTGTGTTGCCACATAATCACCAGTGCATTTGACAAACACAGGGCACTATAATTATCTGCCTCATGCATGAGTAAGGCACACACGGTGCACGATCACCTTTTTATTTCTAGTACCTAGCACAGGGCCTGGGACATAGCTAGCGCCCAAACTTTTGGTGTCTCCCAGTGAATGCTGGAGAGTTTTGTAGGAGCTGGAAATGGGATATTCTCTTTGTTTATCTGGACATGGACAGAATGGTACCCTAGTTGCACAGAACGAAGTTAACACGCGGAACAGCCGCCTCTGTAACACCCCCTGGTTGGTACTTACTTGACAATGGGATCTGAAAGCTGTAGGCCTTCCAGGCTTAGGTTCTGCAGCTTGGTGCAGTGAGACAGAAGGCCATGGAGGGTATTCACATTTATAACAGAGTTTGACAGGTCCATGTGCTGTACTCGGAAAGGGCTGCACACAGAAGAAAAGAAAGAGGCTCTATGAGGTGCCTCAGCTGTTCAAGTCAAATCTGACTACTACGTCTTTTCAAATGAGTGGTGAGTCATAAATAAGACCATTAATACACATTCTGAGTATTGAACATAGTTCTGGTCATAAAACAAAACAAATTGCTACCAGCTGATTTCCATTCCCATGCTCAGTGTTTTTTTACAATTTGAGAGGATTTTGGCCACATACATACGTTGCCATCAATACAGTTCTAGGTACAGTACATACAAGGATATAGAGCCTAGAACGACTCCATATTTCTGGTGGGGGTGAGTGAGTAGGCAGTGGTGCTATTTACTAAAGTAGGAGACAGTGGAGGAACAAGTTTTTTTTTTTGATATAGGGTCTTGCTATGCAGTTTGGACTCATCTTACTATGTAGTTTGGACTCAGTAATATTCCTGTCTCAGCCTTGCCAACGCTGGGATTACAAGCATGTACTACACCTGGTTCTGGGGCCGGCATGGCATGCAGTACTGAGGATCAAACTTGGGACCTTGTGCTTGCCAAGCAGGTGCTTAGACTGCTGAGCTATCTCCCCAGCCCCAAATTTTAAGGGGAAATCACGTTTAATTTTAGATATGGTAACACTGATTTGGATAAAACCCAGGGATAAGTTTTAAGGCAATTAGAAACATGATTTTGAAAGAGAAGGCTGAGCTACAGCTAAAGGCAGGAGAGTGCTAAGTAAAATGGTAGGTATACAGGACACAGCTTGTCCACCAACAGTGTGGACATTAAAAGAAAAGCAGAAGTAATAAACAGTGATATGATCAAAGAAATAACATGCGTAAAGGAGACAAAGAGGGACCAACCTTGGCAGTAGACAAAACAGAGGAAGAGGAGGTTTTGATAATGGAAAGAAGGGAAAAAGTCCTATAGCAGAGAGAGATGTTTTGTTTTGCCCTTAACTGTGCTGTCTTCAGCTTATTTTTCTTTTCAGTAGTCTGCTGAAACATGATTTAGCAGTAAACCTTAAGTGTGTATAATTATCAGCGTCAGACAAACAGTTTCTCAAAAGTCTATCAAACAAAGACAAAGAGGGTTTTTTTCAGGTTGCAGTTCTGTCCACGACAGGGCAGAAAGCCCGAACTATATACCTCCCACTTTCTAAATTATAAGGAAAGGAGTGGGCAGCCCTTACCTGCCAATGAGTGTATGAGTGTTCTGCCCTTTTTACTTTGTAAGATTCATACTTCCCATTGCTGAGGACCCAACCCAAGGGGCTACATGAACCGTGGGGAAGGGGACAGTGCTAGGGCTTGAGCTAAGGGTCTCGTGCATGCCAGGGCAGTGCTCTAACACTGAGCCACGCCTCTAGCCCCCTTCAGTGAACATCTTTGATCTGGAGAAGAGCTCAAAAGTAATCCTGAAATACAATGAGAACAGTGGCATTAAAAATCGTGCCATGGGGCTGGGGAGATAGTCCGGCAGTCTACGCGCCTGCCTGGCAAGTGCAAGGACCCAGGTTCGATTCCCAGTATTGCAGGCCCTGAAACCAGGTGTGGTGAAACCAGGTGTGATGGCGCACACCTGTAATCCCAGTGCTGGGGATGCTGAGACAGGAGGATCACTATGAGTCTGAGCTGGGTAGCAACACCCTGTACCAAATAAATAAGGAAAGATTAAAAGAAATTGTGCCATGTTCAACCTGTGGGCCACACAGTGCGACACACAATTAACACCCCACACTGTACAGATGACCTGACTTAGACCATGAATAAAAGAAATTTTGATCTGTTTCTGTCTCAATATTTAAGTAAAGTCTTTTCCAAGGATTTTTCTTTTGTACCTGAAAGTTTCAACCAAAGGTTGGTCCATAAAGGATCGTGAGCAGCGGAAGGCAACCACTCCTCGAGACAGCAGCCGACCAGTCCCATCTGGGTGCAGATTTCTACCTGAGAGGTCTAGAGTCTGCCAAAGAGACTCATCAAACCTAGAAGAGAAGAGGGGCTGGACCTGGTAAGTCAGTTACAGTGAATCCTGGAGGCCTTCGAGCTCATTACCGCGGAGGACACAGCTGCTTAATATCCTTGAAGGAAACTTCTAAGGAAACTTTGGTTTTCAGGTAGCCTACGTAATCAACTATGCTCCTTCTCATGTGGGATCATAACATGAACAAATATCCTTCTTTTTACCTGTTTCCAATTTAGCTGGTTCAGTACTAAAATTAGGACCGCTGATGTTCCAGAATTGGAGAACAAAATTCTAGAATCTGATTCAACACAACAAGCTTAAAATTGACTATTCAAATTGCTTCATTAATTAGTACTAGGTGAGTGGGTTCAAAACTTCCCTAAGCAATCCTACTTGCCATTCTTGTTAAGCATGGCTAGATCTCAATTATCAAAAATATTATGCCAATAAAACTGAGGGAAGAAAATCTAGTACTATTATAGGATATACCTGTTAGAGACATGTCCTAGGAAAACTGAGTCATGGTGCGACTCTGCTTTGTAGTACCTTACATCACATCCTTATACATGTATTCATGTATGTGTGTGTCTGTATGCATGTGTGAATTAATGTGAAAGGAACCAGGAAAAGTAATCAGATTATGGACAGTGTTGCTAAAGTAGAAGGAAGTTCTAAAAAAGTACTGAGCAGCAGGGTCTTCTACTATCTACAGTTGAAATTTAAAATAATTTTGCTAAAAAGTATCAGGATGTGATTTGACTCCTATTACTGAAAAGATTGACTATACATATGACATCCTCAACAGTCGGCACTCTTGTAGTTTCTTGCCCAGACCAAGATCAACTTGTGAGAAAATCATACCAGGTCATGCCCGGGCTATCTCAAATCTCATGCCTTACTTTAAGCCTTTTAGAAGGCAAACAGCAGCTTACCCAGCATTCCAGGACAATCTGGGAAAGTTTTGAAATATATATATCTTTGCCATACACAGTAAAATGTATTCAGGAGTTATCTGAATCCTCAGTCGCACATCATCAGTTATGGTTAAGCTGCAGAGCTGGCCAGACCTTAGGTTCCTGCTTTACTGCTTGCCTCTGCAATATCTTCATCCATAAAAATGAGATAACAGAAATGCTATCACTTCCCACTGGGTGGAACGTTGAATGCTAACAGTCCCTGGCACGTAGTTATAACTGACATTTACGGCACTAAAATGAACAGTAGTGGACTCGCTGAGGGAGATGTGGAGCACGGCGTGCAAAAGAGCAGACATACAGCACCGCCCAGTCTTCTGACCTATTGCGTTATGTGAGCACTGTTAATTAATAGTATTGCACTGTATTAGGGATTTTTTGCTAAAAGAATATATTTTAGATGTTTTTCTAACCAAAAGGGCAGCTATGTGAAATGGGGGGTATGTTACTATGCTTTGGTAAATATTTTACTGAATGTACATCAAAACATCATGCATTCCTTAAATATAAATAACATTTAAAAAAAAGTAAACAGACTCTTCATGAGGGGACAGATACACAGCTGGTGGATAAAGGAAATAAACTGGGGATTCTTTGGTGGCAATAAGGACAACTCAGCTGACACTTGCATTCTAGGTGTGCAAATCTGTCTTCTAAGCAAACAAACAGCCCACTCCAGCAGATCGCTATACTGCCTTATTTCCAGCACAGCCATGGCAAGGGGCTCCTTTGGCCTGAGGGACATCTAGATCTGTGGAGCGAGATGTCAGAAGGAAGGTCTCCAAAGGAAGCAAAAATGACCAGGGTATAAGGTAGAGCTGAGAGGAGGTGGAGCTGGCAAAAGAATTCCAATTTAAAAGCAGTTTTTGGGCCATATGTGTGGCTCACAGTACGTCTGGCATACACCAGCCCTGTGCTCCATCTTAAGTGCCATATAAAAAGGAAAAAAAAAAGATTTGTTTTCCTTGCATCAGGCTTATTACTGTTCCAGCTCACCAGCCATATTTAAAAAAAGCACTTCAAAATACAAGCAAAGAACACCTTCGCCTTTTCCTGGTGCTCACCACACCTCTGAGCCAGGCACCTACTCCAGTATCTTTATACTGCGTCCTGTAACCTCCCTGCATGGAAGTTGCTGTTGTCTACATTTCAACAGGACTGAGGTCAGAAGTGTCACGAATTTGCTCAGGTCATGCAGGGCCTATGTGGGAGGGGCTGAGCTTACACAGGGGTCTGAGACCAGAACCCTGGCTTCTCGCCCACTGGGCCCCAGGGGGACACAGCTGTCTTCACAGCCACCCAGAACTCCCTCCACTCTAAGCACAGTGCCTGGCTAACACAGGTGCTGAAATGGATGTGGGACAATGAGGCTGTCAGGAATGGGAGGTGTTTATACCTCAGCAAACACCTCTCTTCTGCTGTGAGGTGAGGATCCTAATTAAGGAAGATAGTTAGTCTGCTTAGGGCTGCTATATCCACACATACATACATGCCTCTGTGTGTGTGTGTGTGTGTTTAAGCTTTACCAGCTTTACCATACTGCAGTGGATATACAAGCTTCCCCCCCTCCACCCAAAGGGGTGAACAGTACTTACGCAAGGCGGTACCACCTCCTACAGACACTGGAGACTCTCAGCAACTCGGGGAGACAGAGACAGGAAAAAATCCCCAGGAGAAGCTCATCTGGGAGGGAGTCCCAGGAAACACCTAGGTAGAGACAAAATTTCCTGGCACTGATCTCCTCTGTCAGGCCTGTGCGTCTTTGCTAGCATGTAAAGGGTACATAACGTTTAGCCTAAAGGGGCGGTTGACACCAACTGAATGTCTCATTGTCACGTTTCCTTTGCTGTCCAAACCACTGTTTACACACCCTGAAATGAGTCCCTCATTTTCTTAATAGCAAGAAGAGAGAAAACCAAGAGTACTTTTCTTATCATTCTTCCCTTCAAAACCAGCCAGCCAAGGGGGGGACATTAATGGGGCCAGAGAGCAAGCTTCCAGCCCATCAGAGTACTGTGATAGTTTGGGTCACAAGAAAGGCCTTGTTCCCGACTGGGGTGGACTCAAAGCCTTCCTCCCTCTCCTTTCAGGGGTACAGGAAGCACACTGAAGTCCACGCACCTCACGGAGCAGCAGCACAAGGGTGCAGTCCGTTAATTCCCCAAATATGAACTGGGACCCTACTACAGTGGCCAGGAGTACTGCTTCACGTATGCAGGGAAGAGCAGCAAACATTATGACAGACAAGTATTTCACCTTCACGAGGCAAACATGCCAGTGAGGGAGGACAGACATTCACATTCGAGAAACAGTGCAGGACGGGACACAGCCAATTCAGCAAGGCAAGGGAGGGAATGGAGCGTTTAGGGGCTGGTAACCACGTCTGAACCGTGGTCAGGGAGGCCTTCGGAGACAGTGGCCACTAAGCAGAGGCTTGAAGCCACTAAGAGAGTGAACTGTTGAGTACAGAGAGTGTGTTCTAGGTGCAGGGCACGCATGTCTGCCTGCAGGAACGGCAAGGAGGCTGGCACTGAGGGGCACAGGAAGGCAGGAGCAGCAGGCTCACGGAGGCTTCCTGTGCGCGATAAGGGCGCTGGTGGGCTCTCACGTGAACAACTACAGCATTCTGAGCCAAGTGACAGGATTTCACTGGAGTTCTAAAATGATCACTCTGGCTGGGTATTGTGTTCAGGACAGACTGGAGGGGTAGAAAGGTGGATGCAGGAAGACCACTTTTCCTAGTCTTACAATACCGAGTCTTAAGTAGCTATTCAACAAGTACTAATCTCTCGCCTATGAATACACACAAGAAAAGCCCACAAGATCAGGACAATAAGCGGCCAAGTCAATGGGTAGGCACCAACGAAACACTGGTGTTGATGAGTTCACAACCTGCTTTTCTAGTCTCTCTGCCTCCACCTGACTGTCTAACTAGAGTGATAACCTTTTCCCGCAAACCTAGTTTAAAAACACCAGCGTCTATAGACCATCTACACTATACTGCGAACCACACAGGGACGGGAGGCATAATGCGCGGCATCAGGATGGTGACAAACATGACAGCAGCTGCCCCGAGCAGTGTCCCCACAGGTTTCCCAAGACAATCACACCCTTCCCTCCACTAGAACTTTCCAAAGGAGCTCCAAAATACGCCAGTCTGTGCTGCCAGCTCGGAGTTCAAAGCCTTCATGCCAGGACTCAAGGCATTTTTTCTAGGCTCCTTATCTGGAAATGGATTCCAGCCACTTGAGGCATTCCATAGCTCTTCGATTGAATCATCTGCTTCCTGTCTCAGTGCCTCCTCTGTGCCCCGTGCTCCCCACTGCTACTCTCTATTTAAACTCAAATGGCTCGTAAAGCCCCAACTCCTAGAATGTCTGCATGGGATCAGCAAGGACTTCTTTTGTGCTATGATCTCACTATTTCCTGATCCTCAGCTCCTACTAGCCCACAAGTTCTGAGGACTATTCTTTTTCTTAACATTCTTCGTACTTCAAGGAGCTAGCTCAAAGTCTAACCCAGTCATCTGTTTATGTATTTACTGAGCATGTGGTACCCTCTACTGAAGAATGAGCAGGAGATGAGCAGTTGCTCAATCAATGTCTCTCTGTCTCTTTTTTTAATCATTTATTTATTTATTTGATATAAGAACTTGCTGCACTGCTTAGACTCAGAGTGAAACTCCTGTCTCAGCCTCCGTAGTGCTGGGGTTACAGGTGTGTGCCACCAAGTACCCAGGGTTTCGGGCTAGTATGGGATGCAGCACTGGGAATCAAACCCAGGTCCTTACACTTGCCAGGCAGACTCTTAGACCACCGAGCTATCTCCCTAGCCTGCCTGTCTCTTCTTTAGAGAACAAAATTAAAGCAATGACTGAAGTCCTGAAAGGTATGAGCAGAAGAATGAAGGGAGATTATCCACTCAGTCTTGGGCCTCAAACTGCGAAGATAGCTGGAGGTTGCAGTGAGGTTTCTCAGGGTTATAACCTTTCTGTAGCTGCTCAAGTTCTTCCACTGTCAATGTGGATGGAGGACAAAGGTGCTCGAACCAGTTCCTGCCTGCTCAACAAATAAGAAAAAGTCAAAAGAAAAGCTTTTCTCAAATGTCTCCTTTTCTGACTTCTCCTGCCTCTTACATATACAGGCAAGATTCTAGCAGTTGATCTGCCAAAAAAAAAAAAAAAAGTCACATCTTTACATAGTTTGACTCCAATAGGTTGAAAATTTACTATGATGCATACAGCCGCCCTGCTAGCAGGTATGCAGAGCCCTCAGCCAGTCTGTAAACTACTGAACTGCGGAGCAAGCTCAGCTTTGGTAGGAATCCCAGCTATGCTGCCCCCAAGTGTGTGAATTTCAGCAAGTTACTCCATCTCTCTGGGCCTGTTTTCCTTTGCAGCAGCGAGGATAAACAGATTTATCTCACATAGCTGTACGATGATGTGCGTGTTAAACGATGTCTGAAGGAGGATTAAGTAACAAGTAAAGTAGCTGCCACTACACTCTGGATCTTAACTGTTCCCGAGGGCCAGTTGGACTTTGACAACTGATTGGATCATGAAAGTGTTAAACCCATACATGGATTAATCCACTGAGCTCATAGCTGAATGGGCTGTTAGGAGTGGGGCCCAGAGAAAGGCAGCCAGAGGCAGGACCTCTGGGGACCACATCTTTTCTCTGGCCTCCCCCTCCTGGATTCTTTGCCTTCTGTCACTGCTTCCTGGCTGCCAGGAGGTGATCAGCTTGCCTCTGCCATGACGGTTCGGGCTTGCCACAGACCTAAGACAATGGAGCCAGCCAACCACAGACTGCAACCAGGGGTCCAAACAAAGCTCTTCTCCTCGAAGTTGTTTTTCTCAGGCCATTTGTCACAAGGGCAACAACCTAACATAGCAGTGGGCAATCAACTTTCTCATTTCTATTCCTCTCCTTCCCCCACTAAATCTGTATATTTTCCTTTTATAAAAATCTTTTCATTTCAGTGCCGCTTTAATCTTTCTCCAATGAGCTAAAATTCAAGGAATAAGCAGGGTTTCGAGTTTACCCAAACTTGAGATCTTCAAAAGCAGAAGCTGAAGGTTTGACATCAAGTTCCTTTTGAAAGTAATGCCAGGAAGTACAGGAAGAAGTGAAGAGGACAGGCAAGGGAGGGAAGGAAGCCAACCCAGGGTATGTGCATGAGCAGATTACCATTAAGGTCAGTGGCTTCAAATTTTCTAGGGATTCGAGGAAACCAAGGTCAGTGGCTTCAAATTTTCTAGGGATTTGAGGAAACCATCTGGAACGTGCACCAGAGCTGTCCCACACAACGACACGGGTGCTGCTTGGCTGGGTACAGAACGTAACACCCCAGCATTCCCTGCCCAGAGAAAAACCCTCGAGCGTGGAGTCATATCTATGTGCAGAAAGCCTCTGGCATTCGAGGGATGGTGAGCTTCAAGCGCTCTGGATGGGGCACCCACAGTGCCCACTAAAGATGGCTGGGAAAAGAAACTAGGAAAGCTCGCTGTGAAATGCAAAGCAAGTAAGGTCAACAAAACACACCAACAATTAGGTCAGTTCCTCTTTTATACAGGGAATCAAGAACAAACAGGAGAATAATAGGAAATAAGACAGTGTTAAGGAGAAAAGTCTGACAGCGATGAATGCAGAGGCCAGCAAACCTAGCCGAAGAGTTGTGCAAGAGAAGCGGCCAGGCCGGGTGGGCTCTGTGTTGCCCCTTTCCTTTCTACCTGCCCAACCCCAGTCATCCTCAGATTTCAGCTGAAATGTCACTTTCTCCCAGCAGTACTCCCTGATATTACCACCAAAGTCCTATGTCCAAGCTTGCACACCTAAGCCAGTACCTGACACATAATTGGCACTTGCTAAACATTTGCTAACTACCTTACGCCTTCTGCTCATCACACATAGTAAATATGCATACTTCTAGTGTGCCAGCCTAACCCTCCAATAATCACAAATGCTGAGTGTCTAGGGCAGAGCCTACCACTGAACACTAGAAACTACTCAAGTGATCATTTACAAAGGAATGACTGACATTCTGGAGAAGCACGTCAGGCTTTACTTGATACATTAGGAGGATGGCTGGCCTCTAGGATCAGTTTCCTCACTTGTGAGATGAAAAGGTTAGCCTATGAATCCACTTTCCACTAGAGCACTTGTGGGTGCTTGACTGAAGCACTAACAGTGCGAGTTGGATTAACCCAGAGTTCCTGCCCAGTGGCCCCACTGGGAAATGAACTAATAAATAAATACACAGCCTACCAATTAAAACTGGCAACCACAAGGAACCCTAAAAAGTCTCAGATGCTAATCTTAGCAACAACCTGTATACTAGCATTATTATTCCTGTTTTACAGATGAGGAAATATTTTAGTGGACTTAAGTAACTTCATCAACTACTAGGTAATTCAGCAAAAGACAGCTTTGAGTTTCCAAACTTCCCTGCTGCAAGGCAAAGGTGCAGAGTCATAAGAAGTGGAAGTGTCATGACTTGCCCAGGGGCAGGGGCACTGGTGCTGGGGTGCAGTATCTATAAAGGATTGGCACAGCATCCTCGGTGTAAGAGAGGTGAGGCTGAAGACAATGATCCAGTGCACAGTGCTGATACCTTGGTAGTACGCCAGCACGGGTGACAGGTGCGGGGTGGGAGGGTCAAAGAAGCTGCAACTGATAAAAGGGACAAGGTCATATGAGTGGCACATGGCAGAGTAAGAACTCAAACCCAGGTCTCAATTCAAAGCAGGCTCTCTGCTCCATCATATGCTAAGGAAATCTATGCTAAGTTTAGAAAAAGCGAGAATTAAACCAGACTTGCTTTGAAAAGAGTAACCAATCGGTAGTAGAGGGAAGACAGTGTTAAATATTGATGCTGAGAGGCTCAGATGGGTTCACCATGAAGTGGAAGGACCATGGATAAAAGTCTTAGATAAAAGCCAAGTACCTGAGGTTCTACTCTTGCTGACCACAGGACAACTCCCCATCCTAGCAGCCTAGGGTGGGGGTACAGCAGACTGGAATTGGCCGCTTTCCCAGAAGATGGGGCAGAACTTTTCTTTAATAGCTGTTCTAATGGCTGGCATCTAGGCTGTGACATGCTTAATCTAATTTTACGTGCCATATTTAATTCTCAAAACATCAGCCATCTGTTTCCTGGATTCTTGACTATGTTGCTGCCTGGTCTGCTTGCCGAGAGGAAAGGAATATCCGGAGGCTTCGCTTGCTTTTGCTAAACCCATCAAGGCTGCACAGCAGCCCTGCACAAAAGCAAACGATGATAAAGCTTCAAGTCTTCGGTCTTCAAAAGCACAGACCGTCATAAGGGATGCTTCAGAGCCTGAAAACGCTAAAACCTGTTTGCTGGTGATAACCCACTCCCACCACTGCTTCCAATTCCTCTTCGGGTGGAAACCCAACTTTCCAAGACTGTAACCCATCACCACCTGTGCCTTGCAAATTCCTCTGGAAAGAGTAGTTCATAGGAGAGTTTTCTACGCATTTGATCATTGTAATACAGATAATTCAGCTTATGTTACCTATTTATTTCTCAGAACTCATACTCAGATTAAAAATCTGAGTATTCCTAGTATCCCAAACTTTACTTTTAAAATTGTTCTTTTTCGGCCATCCAATAATGTGGCACTGAGGCTGTTCCACTCTTTCCTTCTTTAGGGGTTCACTTCACAATTGCTTTTCCTGGCTTGTTTCAAATAGTGACACTTTTCTGGGGAACTATTTTGCCTATTTTGCCTTCCTAGTGAGTTCTTCCATTTCCCAGGAAAAATAAAGAGAAAACATGAGATGGCGCTAGCTTTTAATATATTTTGGCTAAGACAAAACGGAATTGGGGCCAGGGAGATGGCTCAGTAGAATAAGCGCTTTCCTGTGAAAGCGCAAGGGCCTGAGTTCAATCCCTGGTTCTGCCCCCCCAAAACAAACAAACAAACAAACAGAAGAAAACAAAACATAGCAAAATGAAGTAGGATCCCCATTGTAACCCCTAGCCTCACAACTCTTAGTTCTATGAAAAATTTACTCAACCCTGGGGATAAAAGGAACCAACAGAAATTGAAACTTGGGGAATAAAGTAGGGATATAAACTCTATGACCGCAACATAGAGTTTTGCTCATGTTCAATGTTGTATTCCCAATCCCAAGAATGGCACTTGATAAATATTTGCTAAAATGAATGAATCAATCAGCGAATGAACGACAGGAAACTGAAACACACAGAGATGAATACAAGAGTCCCAGAAAGTCTCCCACAAAACTGGATCATCATGAAATCAATTTAGTAAATTTGACTAGCAATATCTTTGGAAGGGGAAAAAGTTTTGGGAAACTCTCACCTCCAACACACATCAAGGATTATAATATGAAATACATATTGTTACTCGTTAACAAAGTTGCGTGAAAAATGTATGACCCAGGGTATTAAAACAGGCTCCCAGGCCTCCCAGAGCTGTCAGATGAGAATCTCAGGAATCTTGCACTTTGCACAAGTTCCCTTGGGGATTCTGATAGACTCTGAACTTCAGTCTGCACTCTGAGAACCTTTCCAGGGTCTGGAATTTCAAGCAGTCTAACAGCCATGGAAGAGCTGATCAACACATTAATTCAACCACATTTTCAAGGCCATCACCTGTTTAAAGGGCAGGGAACAGGCATTTAATGACCATAAATAAAATCTGATTGTCTCCTTTGTGCACGTTAGTGGCTTCCAGGCTAGGCTGTGTCTTCCCAAAACCTTCCACTCATTCACCCCAGTGCAAATCAGACCTGTGCAAGTACAGCAGGCCCCAGAGCTCTAATCTTCCAAAATAAACAGATAAAAGATTTTGCTGCCAGATATGAGACTGGGTTGAGGCTTAATGGGAAAGACTGCTTAGCAGACAACTAACAAAAACTCACACCCCAAGCTAGGAATCAGATCTCTATGTGTGCAGGCCTGTCCTGTCCTCCCCTAATCCTGGCAGAGCTATCAGCCACCTGTCCTGACAACTGGAGGCAAAACTTCCTGGAATGAGGATGTAGCTCCATGGAAGGCCTAGGCTTCTGGAAAGCTAGCAGGAATTTTCTACACCAGCTGCCTACCCCCTTGCCTCCATCTACAACAATTAATCAAACTACATGTATGTAAGTTCATGCACATACAAATGTATAATACTATTTTCTGTCTCCTGTTACTTTTCGCTCCTGGACTTCTTTCTTAGCTTAAAAAAATGTTGGAACTTCCATTTTTACTCAGTGTAAGGAAGATGGTCCATTATCTCTCTGAATGGGAACTCAATCACTTCTGTACAAGAGAATCTCTCTCTCTGACCCTGTAGAACAATACCGTCAAACCTCTTAGAGCTTTCAAATACACAAACAGCTTAATGAGGCATGCGGGCTATAGGTTTGCCACCGCTGCCCCACGACACTCACCCCACGACACTCACCGGCTGAGCTACTCCTCTGTTGGTGGTTTTAGTAGCAGTCATGTATTTCCTGGGATGAGCTAGCTGCTCTTACGGTTTTTTTTCTCTCCAACTTGATTTGCAAATTTCTAGGATAAACAAATTCCCTATATTTCCATCTGGTTCCCACACTGCCTTGCTTTAAAGAAAAGCCTTTTTTATTTACATTTGTGTATGTATGAATGTGGAAGGACACACAGGAATTACACTTTATGTCAAAGAACACTGATACAGGACAAGTTAACTGCAATCTGTTCATTTTCACAGAAGTGTCTTTCACCATACCTGCTTTGAAACACCAAATTGTCAGTGCTGTGTTCCAGATATTGAAAATAGTACTGGCATTAAAAATTTTTAAGGGGCTGGGGAGATGGCTCAGTGGAATAAGCGCTTCCCTGGGAAGTGCAAGGGCCTGAGTTCAATCCCCAATTCCACAAAAAAAAAAAAAAAAAAATTTTTTTTAAAGAGGAGCTTATGGGTTTGGCTTAGTTGTTTAAGCGCCTGCTTGGGCAAACCCAGTCAGGCCCAGGGGACCACAGTTGGATCCCCAGCTCCACATGCCTTAGCAGACCTGCCCTCAAGGCAGCCTGAGCCAGCCAAAAAAAAAATCCTTCTCAACTTTAGGGCTGGGGAGAAAGCTCAGCAGCACAAGCACCTGCCTGGCAAACGCAAGGCTGTGAGTTTGCTTTTTATTACCAATAAATAAATAAATAAAGAAAGAAAGAAAAATAAAGAAAAAGAGTTCTAGCCAGGCATACTGGCATATGGCCTCTTGACTAATATTAACTGGGTTTACTTGAGGAGTGTCATGTATCAGCAGCACACTAAGAAGTTTACGTAACCTCACTTCATCTTCATACGTAAAGAAACTATGATGAGGGCGGATGCTCAGAGAACTTTCCGAAGTGGGTAAAGAGGTGGGCACATCAAATTCAGATTTGCCTGACCTCCCAATTCTCTACTGCTTTTCTGATTCGTTCTTCATATAGACTACCCTGGTGCAACTTGACCAGCATCTTTTCTATAGAAAGAGAGCAGAAGTAGCTTTTCTATAGAAAGGGAGAAGGAAGCAATTTTTTTTTAAAAACAACCAACCAACCAACCAACCCATAAACCCTTCCACAGAAGAAGCCAGAGGGGAAAACTTAAGAGATATACTTGTTTACCTTGGATCTAGAAGACTTCATTAAAATTTTTAAAAAAATTTTAATTAATTTATTTATTTCATATAGGGTCTGTCTATGCAGTTTAGACTCACTTATAGTGATCTTCTGGTCTCAACCTCCCCAGCAGGGGAGAGTTTACAACTGTGTGCCACCATGCCTGGCTTTGGGGCCAGCAGGGCATGCGGTATCGTGGATTGAACCCAGGCCCTTGTGCTTGCCAGGCAGGCGCTTAGAATGCTGAGCTATCTTCCCAGTCAAGACTTCATTTTTTAATAATTTGTTTACCATTACCAAATTTCAGCCTCTGATTGTATCTACACACAATTTCAACCACCTCCTAACTGTGTTGTCCTCACATATCTCTTAACAAGCTTCCAAACTTCTTTCCTCTACTCCCTAACGTTTCACATTAGCACAGCAGTGTCCCCTCTTAAAAGGCTCAGTCAGATAATAGCAGAGCTCTGCTTAAGACCACCTCTTGCTGCACTTCCCTCTCCTTCACCTTTCCCATTCCAGTCCTGGCCTGTAGCTCCCCTGGTAAACAGGTCATTCTTTCCCTAAGGCTCTCAGAATAAAGGCTGCTCCTTTTGCTTGGAGCTCGTTTCTCCAAGATAAGAGTATGGCACAACCTCTAGTCTCCTGTTTGCCTTAAAGGCCACTGTCAGGCTTTCTCTCAAAGCTCTGTTTAAATCTTATCTACCCTCTCATCCCAGGACTCCAACTCCCTTCTGAGTTACTTTATTTTTATGTTTAGCCATAGCACTTAGTATTATGTTCTTACATTCGACATAAAACATCCTACTCATTGTGTTGATTGAATTTTCTCTTTAGAATGGAAATTCCATGAAAGTAGAAATGTTTACATTTGGTTCACTGGTGTACCTTCATCACCTAGCACAATGCCTAACAAACAGAATGCACTCAGCAAATATTTGCTGAAATACTTTTTTAAATACTTACTAGCAAGAAAAACTGATCAAGTCAATGCATGTCAAGCCATGCTTGTGGGACCCTAGGACTTTGAGTACTCCGTGGTTCTGATCCATTCAGAAGGTGCTCATTCATCTGCTTAAGAAAGCCAGGGTTTGAGAAGCTATTAGGAAAGATAACATGTGGTGAAGTCTAGCTACATTTTAGACAATTCTAACTGTGGAGGATGATCCTGGGGTAAAGAAGGCTGAAATTATTATGAGTCTATTACAATAGTTTAGGCAAGAGATGAGGGCTTTCAGAAATATTTACTAGATAAGAAGGAAAGATATGCTGACTGATCAGATGTTGCAGAACGATTAGACATTGGGGTCTTCTGACTTACATTTTTGGGTTAGGTGACAGAGCAGATAATGCCCCAGTAAGACAGAACATCCCAAAAGAAGCTCATTTGAGAGTGGGCCTGGCGACTTAGACTAAGATCTGTTTTTGCAGCCCACTGACAGCGTGAGTAGAACAGAAAGCTCACTCAGGGGTTCAAAGCAGCAGAGTATAAACAAAAAGAATCCTTTAAGCAGAGCATTGTTTATGTCCCCATTTATCAGTGGCCCTGAGCTGCACTTTGGGCCGCTAGATTCCCTCCTAAGGAAAAGACACGAATGTTTTCTCACGGGTTAAAAGTTTCAAGTTGACTGCACACCAGAAGGTAAAGACTTACATAACCACGGTGGACTTCAACGATGGCTGGCTCCATTTCATTGGAAAATCACTTTTAAACTGGGCGATTTTAAAAGCAATCCATCCTAAAGATCCTCTAACAAAGGTTTACCAACAAAGTAGTTCGATCCGCCCCTTACAAAACTAACAACTTTATGCTCATACGTTACCTGGAAAGTTCTCTCGATTGAGCCTAGGCCTGCGGATGATCACAAAATCTTTATCATTTCCTTTGCTCTTCAGCCTTTTCCGCGGGGGGCTCTGTGGGAGGCCCAGGTTTGAGAGCAATTCCTCAGGGATGTTCTCACTGTCCACCTCCTCTTTCTCAAGGGCGGAGACCCCCATGCCTGACAACAGTTCAGAGGTCTTGCTGGAGTCCCAGCCCCATGTGAAACTGGTGGTAACGTTGCTATTCTGGTCTGGAATCTCCTGGAGGTGCTTCCTGTGGAAGGGCACAATATCATCCCCTTTCTTTTGAAAAAAAAAAAAACCCTAAATAATTTCAGGGTAGGCATGAAAAAAGCAGCAAGTTATGCTTTGTAGGTAACTTTAACCGCAGCTAACAGAATTATATCTTTACATGCCTACTGCTAATTCCCAAGAATAAAAGGGAAAAGAAAGAAAGAAAGAAAGAAAGAAAGAAAGAAAGAAAGAAAGAAAGGAAGAAAGAAAAGAAACAAGTCTGATTTAGGATTTCGCTGGCCTCAAGACTTTCTTCCCTTGGAGGGAACAAGGAAAGGAGTCAGACGGTGATTGTAAACCGTAACAGCAATACCCAATTAGGGAAACCTAATTAAATTGCATCTGACGCCAGAACGGAAGCATCCAGCCATCCACACATCCCCCACGGGAATAAGCAAATTTTTCACTTAACAGCATTAGTAAAAATCTTAGCAGGCAGCAATATTCGCGGCCTAATAGAATTGAGCAGATCCATCCATGGTCTAACCTCTTTGCAATCGACTTACCTGTGCATGGCGTCCACCAGGTCCGGAGTTTTAAATACGTGCATTAATTGGAGAACTGCCCGCCTCCCGGATTCCCGCTTTGGCGCGCAGCAGCTCCCAGCGTGCAACTTTAGCCTCTAGCAGTCAGACCCGGGAAATGTAGCAACGTTCCATTCCTGCAGCGCGCGCGGAGCTCCCAGACCCGCTCTCCCTAAGGCCGCCTTCTGAACCCGCAGCCTTCTGGGAATTGTAGTTCCTCTGGCCGTGCGACTGGCTGCTCCTACTTCCGGCTCAAGCATCTTTGCCCGCCTTCCAGATACCCACAACTCCCCGCGGTGCGGGGCTCGACTGAGCGCGGGGTAGGCGGGGAGACGGAAGTAGGCGGGACTCCTATTGACTGGGAAATGTCAGCTGCTTGACTGGACGGATTTCTTTTCTAGGGAGCCGGGAGGCCTTCTGGTGACAGCCTCCGCCGTCTCCCCTGAGTGTGGGTCTCAGACCCTGGACGGCTGTGGCGTACGCGGAGCTTACCGGTCCCTTCCAGACGCTGTCTGGCGAGATCGGACGGTGAGCCCGAGGGGGGCGCGTGTGAGGCGCGTTGCGGTCGGGGTCCCGGCGGAGCGCTGGCGGGGATAGAGGGGAGTCCGGGGGAGTGAGCGGCCGCCGCGAGGCCCACCCAGCCTCAGCCTTCGGGTCAGGTGAAAGGCGGCGAGCCGGGCGGAGCACGCCTTCACACCTGCTGGCGCCTTTGCCGTAACGCCGCCCTCCTCGGGGAGAGGCCGCCTAGGCTCTGCGTCGGAGGACGGCCCCTTCCACATCTGTAAAATTGGCCCAACAACGACGCACGTCTCCCCGGCTCCAAGTGAGGATAAAAAGAGACAATGCGTGTGAACGCCTATTGTGAAGTAAAGCGCGGTTCAGGGAGAAGCCGTGGTTTAATTTTGGTGGGAGCTGGAGACCGCAGTGGTTCCTGCGTGCAGTGGTAGGAAGGCTGCGTATCCTCCGGCAGCTTTGACAAGCCTCGTACCTGCTAGCAGAGGAATAAATAGGATAACAGTTTGCAAAGGGCTTTACTGGGCGAGCTTGAGGCCGCCAGCAGTGCCGTTCGGAAGTACAGGCTCGAGCGACGGAGTCCGTTGCTTGGCCCCCTACGAGCTAGCTGCATTTAGCTTATTTCTGATTGGAAGAGTTTAGGGGTCTTTGGAGTAGGGAGCATGCCATATTCCAGGCACAGATGACCATGCGGAATCCACAGTGCAAAGTGTGAAACTGCGACCGTGGGAAAACCGGGAGAGGGAAGGAAGCCAAATTTTAACCCTAATAAAAACGAAGATTTATAATGTTCAGGAATAAGCCTGCTTCATCACAAACGTATCAGAATATTAATTCAGTATGCTGTATGATATACGCTTGTGTTGCTTTGAAAACAAACTTAATTCGCTTTCCACTAATTAAATCTCCCTTGCCCCCATGTGTGCTGCTTTCAAGCTTAGTGGCTTGGAAAGTAGCTACCATTTAGCAAAGGAAGGAATTCTGTACCTTTAGTTTACTCTTGAAAGTAATGATTGGTGTAAATACACTTGTTAATACATTAATTTTAAGTGAAGTGAGGCCAAGAATACTAGACTGAGTTCAAGATTCATTAAACTAATGTTAACATATTACAGATATTTTAAAATGCAGCTCCCCATTGTGTATGTATACGGTAGTAATCTCATTTTTGAGAATCGAATATGACAAGGGGATTCTATTTATATAGAAGAGTATTGTGCTTTTTACCTTAGTTCAATCATAGCATGAAGAAAATCTTAAAACTTTAGATTTTTTCCCCTTATGTTACTTAGCTCAGCAGACAAAAGGATGAGGACAATTTCATAGCAAAAAGTTTTCATCTGCTAATCAAATTCAGTTATTTCCCTTGATTAAAGCAAATTTTTAGTTCAATTTAATGCTCTGTGATAGAAAGGACAAGAACTGAGAAGTACTAATTTGTGTGTTTTCTACTTCTCTGTAGATTATAGTCATGCATTTAGCCTACATCAAGTAGTGGCAAGATATTTTTATTTGTGTGTGTGTGTGTGTGTGTGTGTGGCCAGCTCTGCCCACCAGGGGGCGGGGGCTGGCTGGCATGTGGTGCTGGGGGATTGAACCACGGTCCCTGTGCTTTAGCTAAGCTTGTTCTAAGTAAGTGCTTTAGACCACTGAGCCATCTCACCAGCCCCAGTAGTGGCAATATTACATGTAAAGTGAAAAGTTTAATTGTGTGTTAAACAAGTCATTCTTTAAAATAGTTGGTTTGCCAACTCGGCTCTTAAGTGATTTCAAAAACTGAATGACTTTCTTTCATTTTTAAATGAGAGGGATAGTTCCTTGTGGTACTCTGTAACCTAAACTGGACTCTCTTTATATCTGAAACCTTAAAGATGAGGATAATGATTGTTTAGAAGACGTACATTTGACTTTTTATTATTCAGTTCTAGTTCTGGTTCTTTTTGTTTTCATTACTAGGATCTTGAGTTGTCTCCTAGTTTTTTTTTTTTTTTTTTAACCTATTATTTTATTGTTTACTTTGCCCTTATTTTGTCACATATTTGAGTAAAGATAATTATGTAAGTTAACAATAACTCTAATCACTAGGTCCTTACTGGAACTTTTTCAGTTTAGAAATGTTTGGTTTTGTTAATACTTTTGTCAGGTTTTTGCTGTGTTTTCATCAGTGCTAGCAGTTCTTGCTATCTTTCTCCTTTTAAACATTGGAATTCCTCAAATTCCAAAATAATCTTACCCTCTGAAGTTTTCTTCAAAGAACTAATAGCAGCTAGAAGATACTCAAGAAAGAGAACTCCAATTCAGGAACTTTAACAAACTGATTATAAAACTATTATAAAGACATTTGAAAATAATATTGAGTAATATCTTGATGACTGGAAAAAAAACCAAGTTGGTTTTTAAATGTTTAAGATCATGGAACTGATATTTTGAAGGTACAATATGTCTACCTACATATCAGGCACTAAAATTTGATAGAATGAATTGACATTTTGATTTTGAGAAAAATCAACTTTTCTCTGCTATAATCTTAATGCCATCTTTTGATAGCTGTAGCACCCTGCTGCTGATTTTTTTTTTTTTTCTTTGCTTTGTAGGACTTGAACCAGGGCCTCACACAGGCTAGGCAAGTGCTGTACCACTGACCTGTATACCCAGTCCTTTTAAAACAAAATTAAATTAAATTTTATTTTGAGACAGGGTTTTGATAAATTGTCATGCATGACTGTTAATCTTGATCATCAAATTGATTGGCCTGAGAGATGCCTTCTGGATTTGGCAAGAAATATAATTTTAGGGACTAAATCTGGTCTCTGTCTCATCCTTTTGGGCTCTTCCCCTGCTTCCTGTTTCCCAGAGGCTTTGAGTTGGGCAGCTTTCCTCTGCCATGTGTTTCTACCATGATGTCTTTGCTTGGGGACTGCCTGACCATAGAATTAAACCTCTGAAACTGTAAGCCAAATTAACCCCCTCCTCCTTTAAGTGACAAGTGTCAGATATTTTGTACCAGCAGTAGGAAAGGTGACTAACACACCACAGCTGGCCTCAAAATTGAAATCCTTTTGCCTCAGCCTCTTGAGTAACTGGGATTGTAGGGACATGCCTCCCTTCCTGGCTTTCCTGTCTTTTCTTGTTAAAAAAAATTTTTTTTTAATTTTTATTTAGTACAGGGTATTGCTATGCAGTTTGGATTTGTAGCAATCCTGTCTCAGCCTTGCCAGCACTGGGATTACAGACATATGCTGCCACACCCAGTTTCAGTGGTTGGCATGGCATGTGATACTGGGGGTCAAACCGAGGTCCTTGCACTTGCCTGATAGGCACTTAGACTGCTGAGCTATCTCCCCAGTGTCCTTCCCTGTCTTTTCTAATCACCTGGACCTGAATTTGGATTTGCCTCCAAATTTTAGTATGATCTTTACTTTCTCCCTAAACGTTTTAGTATTTGAAGAGTAGTATTAGTCAACTATTGTGGTCAGAGGCATATTTTTGCTTTTGTACTTAATAGTTTTTATAAAGCTACAGATGATTATACTTCAGCAAATGGCCTTGTGACAGTCCATCTGTGTTTTAATTATGTACCTAGAAGAATGACATTTTCTTTCTACATGCCATTAGCATGTAATGACATTCTCTTTCTGTATGCCATTAGAATCCTCTTGACATCGTTCTGAGATGTGTTCTGTTTCTCCAAAGAAACATGAAGTGATGTTTAGGCAACCTTGCAGACTGAGAAAGATAATCCTAATTTGTTCAGAGAAGCATAGGAAACAGTTTCTATGAACCTATATGCCATTTTCACATAGCAGTGATGGTGGGTCCAGACTGTTGGAACCACAGAGAGTGAGAAGTAACAAACAACTGATTTCTAGTCACAGGTTTTTTTTTTTTTTTTTTTGAGACAGAGAACAGACTAGGAATAAATGTATGCTGTGGGACCAGTGAGGCAACTAGCAGGTACTAGAGATTTACACTGTGAGAAATGCCTACCCTGTATTATTTGATCATAGCAACCCATCTAAGGTGGTTGTGTCCTTTAACAGCCTACATTATATAAAAATTACATAATTATGAAGTGGCGTTGGGGCCTGGAGCCTAAGTTTGCTAAGGCATAGTATTTTTTATAAGTTATAATTTTAGACATTTAATATATGTAAAACTTGTCATTGTCTTTGCATTTTACCATCATGTTACTATTCTGATTTAAAAATAAATTTACAAAATAACATAAATTATTACAGATCAAAGAAAGCACAAAGAAGAAAGTAGAAATTGTCTCTTTACTACAATGTGTTAACCATTGTGATACCATATCTCCTCCTAGGTTGGGAGACTCGTGATCTCTCATCTCTGTCTGCAATAGAGTGTTATTGTTAGGTAGTGTTTGACTCAGGCCTAAATCTGTGCTCCATCAAGCATGGCTAGAACAGTAGAATTACTAAGTTATAAAATCTTCATTTTTTTTTTTTTTTAAAGTTAGTAGGTAGCAGTGGGATAGGCCTGTTTAATATGAACATTTGAGTTCTGTGTTTTCAGATTTAAAAAGTACTGTAGTAAATGTAATATTGTATATAATTTTTCATTCCCATTTTGGCTTTTCTTGAAAAATATTTTTGAGGAATTGACAGGACAAAAAATACATACTTTTTGAAAGATTTTCTATATATGTTGACAAATTATTGCCCTTCTAGCAATGAGTTATTTAATAAGCTAGGCTTGAGTTGTTCCGTCTTTATTGTTATTAGATTTTAATTGAAAAATTTTTATTAAATTATACTTTAATTTCCAAGTAACTAAATTAGAGAATAAGCTACCTCTAGATTTCTAGAGAATTTTCCATTGAAATAATGAGGATGGGCTAGAGAATCCCTAAGGAATCTTAGAAAGTGCTATTCTGTGCTGTAATAATTCCTTCTTTGAATTTAAGTAGAATTTCAAAATTCAGCTTGAAAATGGTTATTTTCTTTTTTCAGGTTAAGGAAACCCTAATTTTTATCTCCCATTTCATAAAACCAGTAGGCCTCACCTGTTTCATAAGAAAACATTGTGTTAAAAGCAGAGAAATAGATGATGAAGTAAAGAGACAAACTCACAAGGGTGTCCTCCCCTTATCTCTCTAACCACTACATGTGATTAGAATATCCAGGGGGATCTAGTGCTGAGATTTCGGCAATCTTAGCAAATTAGGATCCTAGAAATTGGAGATCCTTTCCCAGAGAGGAATGCAAATCTACTGCCACCTTGTGAAACTCTTAACATTTAATTGAGCCATATAAATTTAAATGTATATAGTAAATATCTCTATATGATATATTGTAAACCAAAGCCAATTTAATAAACTGTTTTCTTGCTATTTTATATTGTTGAAAGTTTCTTTCCATCCCTCTGTATATTTTCATTTTTCTTAAATATCAAAAAATGTACCCCTTTCATTACCATTTATCCTGTTACCCTGCTACATTTTTCAGGCACCCTTTAGCCCTATTAAAATATTCAGTTTCGTTCTTTTTATAACTTGTTTCCATGGGAGATGTTTGTCAGTTTGAAGGATTTTATTGATCCTTATTTTGTTTGGTTACATTATAATCTTAATTCTCAATGTTGAGCTATTAATCACTTATTTATAGCCAAACAGGCCTACACTGACTTTGTAGAAGTTGGATATTGCCTTTAGTAGTGATAAATTGCATTTCTCGGTAGAGAGGTATCAAGTGAACCATTTGCTGATTTTTGTATCATTAACGTTTTTAAGAATATTTTTAAATGTATGACTATTCAATAATCAGTTTCACATATAAAAAATAGGTAAAGTGAGTGTTTAAAGAAAATGAGATTTATGTGTATCAGTAGAAATTGATGAGTATACCTATGAAGCCGGAAAAAAAATAAGTTGTTTATTTCTTTATTTTTGAGATGATATCCTACTATGTAGTTCAGGTCGGCCTTGAACTGGCTGAGGTCTTCTGCCTCAGCCTTATGAGTGCTAGGATTACAGGTATGTGCCACTGTGCTGGTAAAAACAAGAATTATAAGTCCAGCAAGTTGAGTTGTTAGAAAACATTAGCATAAAAGGAAAATATTTGTTCAAATGAAAGATTGAATTATGGGCTGTCCATATCTATATTATATATATTATGGTACAGGGTCTCACTGTGCAGTTTGGACTTGTAATGATCCTCCTGTTGTTAGTCTTGTCAGCACTGGGATTACAGGCATGTGCCACCATGCCCAGACACTGTGGCCTGCTCAGTGCACCCGGGAACGGGGCCTGTACAGTATGTGGTACCAGGGATCGAACCCTGGTCCCTGTACTTGTGTAAGCAGGCGCGTAGTCCACTGAGCTATCTTGATGGCTCTGGCTATCCATATCTTTAAAAACTTTGTTTTGCTAAATGTCTAATTGCTAGGATTTTAATTTGCTAACATTGCCTAAATATATAATTTCTATATTTAAAATATTTTGTTTAGGATTTAGAACATTGAGAAACTCCAAATCACACTGAATTGGACCTATTCACATTTGATATTAAGAATGTCTTGGGGCTGGGAAGATGGCTCAGTGGAATAAGCACTTCCCTGGCAAGAGCAAGGGTCTGAGTTCAATCCCCGGTTCTACCAAAAAAAAAAAAAAGTCTTAATTTGTAATATTTTAAGAATTAGCATGACTTGTTTGAATGACTTTTTCTAAGGATACAAAGTGAGATTTTTAAGATGGATTTTAAATAGTAAGATATAAGGAGCTGACACTAGGAATTACTTTTTTCATTGTATTCTCAGCCCAATGTAAAGCATGACAGTTTCCTCAATGCTAATAAATATTTAGAAAACTTTGAATGGTTGTTTCCTATGTTAATAATACATTTTTTGTTTGTTTTCAGTGAACAGATATGGTTCAGAACTGTACGTGAATAACTTCAGCTTCTCAGAGTGAATATTCAATAATGAGTGGTGCAGCTTTGGGACTTGAGATTGTTTTTGTATTTTTTCTCGCATTATTTCTACTTCATCGATATGGAGACTTCAAGAAACAACATAGACTTGTAATTGTTGGAACACTGCTTGCTTGGTATCTCTGCTTTCTTATTGTCTTTATATTGCCTCTGGATGTTAGTACGGTAAGAACGGAAACTAATTTTCACAATTTAAGAAATTATAATTACACAGTTTGAGATATATTATACATTAACTATCTCAAGTATATCTTATACATTCATGTGTCTTATATATTAAATATATAGTTTGAGGGGCTGGGAAGATAGCTCAGCAGTCTAAGTGCCTGTCTGGCAAGTGCAGGGACCCGTTTGATCCCCAACACCGAATGCGCAGGCCAGCTGGCCCTGGGCATGCAGAGCTGCCCACCAAAACCAGGCATGGTGACTCATGCCTGTAATCCCAAATCTGGGGAGTTGGGGAGGCTGAAGCAGGAGGATCACGATGAGTCCGACCTGTGTAGTGAGATCCTGTGCCAGCTACATATAATTAAAAAAAAAATTATATAGTTTGAACTAAATTATATATTAGGTTATGCTTATAATTTCAACTTCAATGTTATTTTAGAAATTTGATCATTAAGCAGTATAACCAGCATGGTAACTTTAGGTAGGTAGATTTTATAAACCCTAGTGATTCTCATTTTTAACTGTGATTGCTTTAGACAATATATAACCGGTGCAGGCATGCTGCTGCAAATTCAAGCCCTCCAGAGAATAACAACAGTACAGGATCATATGCAACTGTTAACCCAGTTCACAGGTATTTTGTTCTTTGTATTTTTATTTTTTTTCTTTTAGCTTAATGGTGCAAGAAGAAAATTGTTTGAAAATTGTTTTCTACCATTCATATGTTTTATATTTATAAAAACTAATCTCTACTGACCCTTCTACTTTTATCCTCTGCCAGTATTCTTTTTAGTATGTTATCTTCTATTTAAATCTAAACATTTGTGGATATACCGTTAATGGTAGTGAGAAACTTAGGAGATACGATTTTTTAGCCTGACTTTTCCACTTTCCAAGTATGAGGCTTTCAGAACTTTTATTTCCTCTCAGCCTCTGTCTCATATCTAAAAGAACAGAGCATGAACGTTCCTGGGTTTCAGCACCATAAATACATAAACTAAGGAGAATTCAGGGTTTTTTCTGTGTATGTGTGCCTAATTTACAAGGTTGTTATGAAGAACAGGAAGGTTATTCTGTATGTGTGGAATTTCTTTTATGTTTCATATTCCTTAAGACCATTAGTGTTTTCAATCAAAAGTGAATTTAGTTCAGATTGTCACAGATAGTACTAAATTCATATCTGTCTTGGTTACTTTTTTCTCACTGCTGAGACAACATTCCTGACTCCAAAATTAAGGAAAGAAAAATTTATTTAGTTTACGATTCATGGAGGTTTCAGTCCTTGATTAGCTGGCTCCAAGGCAGGATGGCATGGTGCAGGGGCAATAGCTCAAGGTGGCGCAAGACAGCAAAAGCAACAAGAGCAAAACAGGGCTGAGTAAGCCTCCTTTCCTTCCATATATTGTAAGCAGACTACCCGCCTAAGGGCAGGCGTAGCACTCACACCACCTCTGTGCCCTCCTTTTGGACACCATGAGAATGTGTTCAAAGTGAGCATCCTCGCCTCCTGCTGAGCCACTTAGTTATACTGCTAAACTTCCCAAGTTGACAGTGAACAATATCCTAGAGCAGTAAGGGCATTTCCTCTACACCCTAGCATGTGGAACTGCTGAGTTACTTACTTAAACTTCTAGACTTCTCAAGCTGACATAGTGTATTAACCATTACAATAAAAATGTACAGGTAAAAATTAATCTATGCTGATGTAAAGTTTTACTAATATTTTAAGTAGTTGTAGCTTTTTAAAAAATCTAAATTGAATAAATTTAAATTGTAGTTGTTACTTTTTCATTAAAAAAATCTAAATTGAATAAATTTAAATTATAGTTGTTACTCTTCTTTGAAGCATTATTAGAAACTGTTTATTGGTCAGTTGAAATTACAGAAGTTGTTAAATACTCTGACTAAAAGATATCCTTGGGCCCTGGATATAGCTCAGCACCATAGGGCCTACTTGGAAAGCATGAGATTGTGAGTTCGATTCCCAGTACCAAACTATCTAACTAACTAACTAACTAACTAAATAGATAAATAAAAGATATCCTTGTGCCTAAAAGATTTATATGGAGGAGTCTGTGGTCAGAGACTCATCAGAAAATTCAAGCACAGTTGTGTATAGATACTGTGTATATCTCCATAAAAGGAACTAATTTAATTAGCATTCTAGTTTCTTTCTAGAAGTTAATCAACTAATATTGTCTCCTCTCTAATTCACATTTCTACATAACAATTAAAAACAAAATAAAATTTCTTGTGTGACTAAGACAGGAGGATCATATGTTTGAGGCCAACTTCAGCTATAAATCTAGTTCAAGGTCAGCGTGGGCTACATAATGAGATCCCATTTGAAAAAAAAAAAAAAACAAACCAAAAAATCCCTTAACCAACTTCACAAATAACATGAGTATGTACTTTAAGAATAATCATTAAAATTTGACTTAGTAACATTTACTTTTATTTTATTTTATTTATTTTTTTTTTTTTTTATTTTTTTTATTTTTATTTATTACATTTATTTATTGTGCGTGTGTGTGGCCAGCTCAGCCCACCAGGGGGCGGGTCTGGCTGGCATGTGGTGCTGGGGATCGAACCGCGGTCCCTGTGCTTTGCCAAGCTTGTTTCAAGTAGGTGCTTTAGACCACTGAGCCATCTCTCCAGCCCCAACATTTACTTTTAAAGAGTTGCATTATTAGTCTATTGAACATTCTTCTTACTCTGACTAAAAATATACTAGAATTTGAAGACCAAATGACAGTTTTCTTTAGAACCAATTGGTTTGTTTTCTGTGTGTGTGTTTTGTTGTTGTTTTGTCTTTTTGAAACAGGGTTACACTATGGAGTTCAGGCTGGCCTTGAACTCACTTTGTAGCCCACACTGCCCACGAACTCAACAATCCTGCCTCAGCCTTCTGGGTACTGGGATTACAAGTGTGCACCACCATGCCTGGCTCTTGTGTGTGTTTTTAGTTTGTCAACTTGGATTTTAAGTTTTCTATGAAGTATTATGAAGCAAAGTCAGTAATTATTAGTCTGATTAAATGAACTGTGCCACATAAATTAATTGTATAATTCATTAAATGATTTTTAATGATTAATTGGCTTTAAATTTTTATTAAATAGACAACATCCATGTTTTAAGCCATGGAGTTACATTCCTGATGGAATCATGCCAATTTTCTGGAGGGTAGTATATTGGACATCACAATTTTTAACATGGTAAGTGACACTGAAGAAAAATTTTTTAAATTTTTGGCTAAAGTAAGAAAAGAGGGGAAATTATTTTTCAGTGAACATTTGTACTTTGCAATTTCTTTTCCTCCTTAAATTGATATCTTCTCCTTTTCTGCTGGCTCAAATTTCCATTCATTAAAAAAGAAGGGAAGGATAAAGGAAGGGGAAAAGAAAGCAAAAACAAAAAATAGAAAACAAAAAGTTTTCCTTGTCACTCTTTCCTTCCAGTTATTGTCGTCTCTCTTGATATAAAATCCAGTTTTCTTCTGGTCCTTTTTTCACATAAAAGGACTCTTGCCAAGGTCACTGTTATTCCCTGATTTTCTTCTTCCTACTTGGCTAAGCTTCCAAATTTTCTTCATGGACTCTGAAGTTTGATCATCTTGTTGTCTGACTCTTCCTGGACAGTTTTAATCAGTGCCATAGTTTTTGAGTTACACTGATATCTTAGTTGCTTTCTTGTTACTGAGACCAAATACCTGACACCCTCATCTTAGAGGAGGAGTGGTTTATTTTAGCTCACAGTTTGAAAAGTCTCAGTCCTTGCATTGTGTGCTGGCTCCAGGTAGAAGCAGCATGGCAGAGGGGCGTAGTGGGAAGACAGCTGCTTTTGTCATTGCACCCAGGAAGCTGCGGGAAAAGGAAGCCAGAAGGGAGGTGCGCACTTGCAGGTCACACCCTGGTGGTCTGCCTTCCTCCCCAGCTAGCAGTAGCTCACCTGCAGTGCCTCCTTGGTCCAGTCCTCCAAATGCCCCCTCTGCCCATGTACACGTGAGGCTCATGGGGGACATCCAGATATAAATCAGAACAACAGTTACATAATTGTTTTGTTTTTCTAATTATATTTTTTTCTCCTTATCTAGGATTCTTTTACCTTTTATGCAGTCATATGCAAGATCTGGAGGGTTTTCCATCACTGGAAAGATAAAAACTGCACTGATTGAGAATGCAATCTACTATGGCACATATTTGCTAATTTTTGGAGCATTTTTAATTTATGTAGCTGTAAACCCACGTTTGCATTTAGAATGGTAAGAAAAATAGTCTTCTTGACATTGTTTCTGTGCATATTTATCCTCAAAATTTTTATCTCAAGAATACAGACATTTTGGGGCTAAGGAGATAGCTTAGCAGTCTAAGCGCCTGCCTGGTAAGTGCAAGGACCCGAGTTTGATCCCTAGTGCTGCATGCCTTGCTATCCCTGGAACCCCGGGTGCACCATGCCAGCACCAAAACTGGACATGGTGCACACCTATACTCCCAACGCTGGAGGCTGAGACAGGAGGATCTGTGAGTCTGAACTGTGTACTAAGACCCTGTATCCAACAAATAAATACAAAAAAAGAGTATGGAAATTTTACCAAGCAACTTAGTAAATGAAGTATTTTATAGATTACCCCTCAAAAATTGGAATAATTCTTATTAATAAGAAAATGTGGATAACATTTTTAAAAATGACTGTTAGGTGTTGGGTGTAGTGGTACATGCCTATAATCCCAGCATTCTGGGAAGCTGAGGTAGGAAGATCACAAGTTCAAGCCAAACCCAGGTAACTAAATGACTTAACAAGATAATTTAAAATATAATAATAATAATAATAAGTGGAAAAATGACTGGAAATCAATACCCATTACCATAAAAAAGTACATACACATGCATGTAATAATTATGTTGCTTTCTTTTTCATTCTCCCAGTGACTTTACAGTTGTAAATGTTCTCTTTGTTTTGACTGTACTTTGTCAACATATTTGTCTTTAATGTTATTTTAGATTTA
>NW_004524578.1:36140805-36141947 GCF_000260255.1 Octodon degus
CCTGGCAAGCGCAAGGGCCTGAGTTCAATCCCCAGTTCTGCCCACAAAAAAAAAAAAAAAAAAAAACATGCTAATTTTAACCTTAATAGAAGCAATATTTTCCATGTTGAAATCCATTTATGAGGTATAATAGTACTTAGGTTCATATACTTAATTCTTTCCATGAATCCTGGTCACAACTGAATCGGATGAGAACCGAATCAAATCCAATGGTTAGGTTCAATGTTGACCTTTTAGAGAAATTTGATTTGGTTTTCATCCAATTCAGTTTGCAACCAGAATCGTGGAAAGCATCAGGTTAATGAACCACCTTCCTTTTCATTAAAATATATCTGCTATGCCTGAAAATAAGAATAGAAATATTTGAAAGTCTAACCTTTTCATTTAAAATCCTAGCTATCCTTTAAAGTGGTTTACTGAAAAAACATTCAATACTAGTTGGTTTTATTTTTTGTAGGAAAATATATTTATCACAGCCATATGGTTATGCTTTCTTTTAGGAACCAACTTCAGACAATTGGTATAGCTGCCGCCAATACATGGGGTTTGTTTCTTCTTGTGTTGTTGTTGGGGTATGGGTTGGTGGAAATTCCTCGGTCATACTGGAATGGAGCAAAAAGAGGTTATCTACTTATGAAGACTTATTTTAAGGCAGCGAAACTGATGACAGAGAAAACAGATGCAGAAGAGAATTTAGAAGATGTTATGGAGGTAAACAGATTTAAACTTTCAAGCAATAGTTATGATGTTGTGTACATTTCCCATTTGGTACTGCTGTTTTTTTGTTAGCAAAACTGGGCTTCAGCTACAAATTTGATGCTTATTTAAAATGATGTTCTACTGACGATTCGGTCTCATGCAGTATCATCTCCATCTTTTAACTGACAAAGAATCAGGGAAAATATACTCAGTAATTAAAGGCTATATCCCTATTGCTTGGGCAATTTTTTTTTTTTTAATGCAGAAGGGTTTTTTTGTTTTGTTTTTTGGCGGCTCCAGATTGCCTCCAGTGCTGGTCTGGGTTGCCTTGAGTATCTGGGAATCGAACCACCGCTCCCAGAGACTGACTGCCTCGTTTAAGCAGGCACTTAAACAACTGAGCTAATGGGCGGGCCCCCCAATTTTTTTTTTTTATAGGGTTT
>NW_004524578.1:36142055-36167584 GCF_000260255.1 Octodon degus
TTTTTTTTTTTTTTTTTTTAAATGGTGGTCTTGGGTGTCCATGCTAGGTAAGTACGTGGATTCTCTGGGAACTCTTTTGTAAGAAAATGTTTGAGACAGGGTGTTATTAAGTTGATCAAGATGGCCTTGAATGTGATGCCCCACCTACTTCAGCCTATCTCTTAAGTAGCTGGGATTGCAAGCCACCATACTTACATGGGGTAACTATAGTGACCTCTTTTACTCTGAAAACTTTCCTTGATTAGATAGATAGTAGATAGTATGATTACTCTTAACTAGTAAAGTAAGAAGTGATCAGAGAACACTTCTCCCTGAAAGCTTCTGCCGATAATCCCACCAAATCTCAAAACTGCTTTAGAGAACAATTTGCTTGGGTGTTTAAATCAACAAATTTTGTTTTCTATCTGTAAGGCACTTCATTTTATTCCCTTGTAAAATTCAGTTGACTTAAAGTAACTTCACCAAATTTTTCTGAAGGCTATTCTTCTGAAAGTTTAAGTTATACTTTGAGTAAGGTATGTAAAAATGTACAACAAATTTTAAAACTTTCACTGCATTGAATATTAATTTGGTTTTAAAACAGATCATTGTAGTCCCTTCACAATTTTGCTGTAGGTGAAAAATAATCCACTTTGGTGGTGTTTTTTTCCAACTTAAAATCCTCTAATACTTAGTGATTTCACATCTTCATAGTGATCAGTGGAGATGAAATACAACCTGGGCCTTGAAGAATGTCTAGCATTTTGATGGCTGACAGCCTTGCAGCCAGATATATGGAAGTTGTAAAGCCAAATTAAAGTGATCGTATAGCTTAGAAAAAGCTGTATCAGGGCCTTGAATGGCAAATGGCAAAGTTGAGACTGTTTTGAAAGTAATGAGAAATCACTGACACTTTCCAAATAAGGAAGAAATGTGATACTATGATATGGCTTATGACAATCAGTTTGTGGAGATGTATAGAATGTACTGTAAGAAAAAAAATGGAACAAAAATGTAAATAATTCAGTTTGAGAGAATACTTAAAATACATTGGTGCTGCTTATATCTTTTAATAGATTACAGAGTTCAGTAAACTTTTCTTGGTAATTATTTCTTCAGCTTTCTGTATGGATTAGCTTTCCATTTGCTGGGTCATATCAACCACCCACAACTTAAAGGAGGAGAGGTTTAATTTAGATCGCAGTTTCAGGATATTCAACACAAAGACAACAGGCTGCAAGACAAGAACATCAGGGCAGAAGGGCCTGAAGGGGCAGAGCTGTTTAGTGCGTGCCTGCCAGGAAACAGCAGGGAACATTGCCAGAGAGACAGGGGTAAAGGACCAGGTCTAGTACCCAGGGCCACGCCGCCTTGCACTACCCAGGCACACTAAGAAGAGGGCTCTGCCAGTCCGTTTGGCAGCTCCCACAGCAGTTAACACACTTCCCACGTGTTCCCCAAGTGCTGTTGAAATTAATCTCTCTATAATGAATATGGCTGTTATTTTTCCTTGAGGCTTTAATGAAACAAGGTATTTATTTGCTAGGTAGCCTTTACACTTTGTTATCTTTCCAGGAACAGAATTTTGGGAAGGGAGAAGAAATTATTTATTCTCACTGAAAACTACATCCTGCCTTCATGGATGTTGTTTGGCCTGCTTATGAAATAATCGATTAGGCACCATTATCAAAGAGCCCAACTCTGTGCTATTTTGTATAAAGGAAACAAAATAAATTTTTCAAATACATCCTACATTTTATAAAATTATGAACTTTTGACTGAACCTTAAATTGATAACAGCAAGTGTTAAAAATTAACTGTTCTAGTACTTTTTAAAATATGGGTAAAGAAAAATACAGTACTTCATAAATATATAGTCAGAGTATATATATTTAAATAGGACAAACTTGTGATTTTACAAACTTTAGGGCAGTTTAGTAATGGAAAATTTTAATAATTCTTAAAGATGACCTTTTAGAATCCCAAGTCTGATCTCCGTGTTCTTCTGTTTAGACCTTCCATATTGACCTCAGAATAATGTAAAGTTTTCAGTTTGCTTCTGCAGTGTGATCAAGTGTACAGACTATTACTCTTCTTTTATTGTGGTCATGCTTTCTGTTTGAAATACTTCTGTCCTGAACATCTTTGTATTTTGTTTTTGTCCTTCTATCTGGAAGACTTCCCCACCTTTTGGTTGGCTGTCTTCCTACTCATTTTTTTTTTTTTACTCCAATTTAGATTACCAGGTAAATCAGAAAGCTTCATATTAGTTTCTGCCCTCTCAAATCATCCTATACTTTTATAGCAGTTTGTTCACCTTTTCTATTTGGTAAGGTGTTTTCCTCATTAAGTTAAATTACAGGAAGTGTGTGTTGGCACAGATCACTCAGAGGATGCCTATACTAAATTTTAATAGATACTGCTAAATTACTCTCCAAATAGATGATGTTACTTTTTACTCTGTTTAGGAGGGCCTGTTTCTCTACAATCTTATGTCATTACATTGTTGCAGAATTTCCAAGAAACGGAACAGAAGAGGAGACATTTTTAAGAGGACTTTAGTGGTGTGTTGTCCCAGCCATTAGAAATTCTCAAAACTAGGCTACGCTCCAAACCAAGAAGAGGCCCCCATTTATCTGACTTGGGGTGTCAAGCAAGTAGAGATACAGAAGTGAACTAAAGGCAGTCATCCTAGCAGCTAAACCTATCTTGGCCTTTAAAGAAAACATCCTGTGAGTCTCAGGATGTTGGGATGTTGTAAAGCTTATTTATAACCCCCTTTGTTAGTGTTGTCGGTGTTGGTCCCTAGTATTGCCTCTCCAAAAGAGAAGATTCCCACAGGAAAACTGCCTGAAGTGTCTCCCCTTTATTAGTGAGAAAAGCACAGGACCTGATGAGAAAAACCTAAGTCCACATTCCTGAGGGAGGGGTTGCTCGAGGAGTTGCTGGCCTGAGCCAGAAAGATTTTATGGAGCTCCTAGTTCTGTTTTGACATGGTATCTTTTTTTTTTTTTTTCCCTAAATTTGCAATAAAATATTCCCCTTTTAAAAACTGTAATTATTTTTAGTGAGCTGAAACATTCTCTTATACATTAACAGACCAACTATAGATCTATATTCTCATTTTTCTGCTTAGTTGCCAAAACGCTTTACGTATCAAGAACAGTGAGTGATTCTTAGTAATATTAGTTATAAAGATTTATAACAATTTGTTGACATTTTATATAGTTTCTATGGCTCAAGTTGTATATCCTTTAATGTCCTTCTGTACAGCTCAGATATTCTTTTTAATATCCCTTTCTTGACTCACATGCTATTAAATGCTATTTCCTTGCTTAAAGTAGTTGATCCAACTTTTGTTTTTATTTCATGAATAGTACAGAATACTGTGACTCTCTAGAAGCTACTGGTTCTAAAGATTCTTCTCCTTAACCTTTTATGCCTTTTATATTCATTACATGATCTTAGCACCAAACTCACTATAGTTGTGGACTGACCATTCTAGTCTTCCTATTCCACCTTCCAGTGTGGATTAACCAGCACAAACCTAATGTACAGTGTGGTCTTTTATCATCATTATTATTATTTTTATTATTATTTTTACATATTTAGTATAGGATCTATAGTGTCTCACTACACAGATGGGACTTATAGTGATCCTCCTTTTTTCAGCCTCTCAAGTGCTGGGATTACAGGCGTGCATCACCACACCCAGTCTCAGTCTCCCTCTCAGGCTGCCCCAAGGGTGGGGCTGGCACAGCATGCTGGGGATCGAACCCTGTAGTCCCTATAGTATGGGGTTTTTTTTTGGCAGAAGCAGGGATTGAACTCAGGCCCTTGCACTTGCCAAGCAAGCGTTTATTCTACTGAGACATCTCCCCAGCCCCTGTGGTCTTAATAAACAAATGTAGGGTCTTAATAAACAAATGTAGATACCACAATGACTTGGCTATAAAGAAAGATAAACTCAAGGCTTTTTTAGGTAAATGAATGCAAGTAGAGACCATACTTCTCAGTGAAATAAATCAGACCTGCATGTGTAGACATTGTTTTGTTTCCCTAGTGTAAAAACCTGAAAGAATAAATAAAATCTGAAAGCTATAATAGATATTATGAATGAGAAAGAAACTGTTCAAAAGGAAGAACAACTGGGATGAGGGAAAGGAGAAAAGAAAGAAAGATTGAAGGAGGGAAATATAGAAACACATACAAATGATAGCTAATTGTACTACTAATGTCTATTGGTTTATTGAAAGAAACAATGCTTAATGTTTTTGACCAATTTTGTATGCTTATGTCTGATAATCTGAACAACTATTTTGAAGATAATAATATGCAATATAGCAACCATTGTTGAATTCATACATTGTTTTTTGAGATTCTATATTGTTTCTAATGGTTTTAAAAATTATTTTTAACTCTTTAAAAATATAACTTGGCCATAAAATACAGTAAAAAATAAATAAATGTAGAATGACTGAATTGTGACTATTCTAGAGTGTTCTATTGGAAAGGAACAGGTACTTTTGTAACATGTGCAATGTTTGCTGCCTTCTTTGGCTGCATTTCTATTTTTATGATGAAATAATTGAGGGACAAGGAGGAGGGACATAATCCTGTTCTTTAAGGATCACAAAATTTGACAAATCTTTTGTGAAGTTTTAATTTCAGAAGCTGTTGATTCATTGCTTTCAGCTGTGTGATTTCCAATTTGTTCTGTGTTAGTGTCCTCTGCATTTGTTAAGAGTGGGCTCGGGTTCTGAGGTTGCATTTTGTTCCTTCTCTTCATTTTGTGTAGCACTGTCTTCTGCCCTTTGTTGTAGATCTTTGCTGTAGTTGTAACCTTCACACGTACTGAAGTTCAGGTGGAGCTCTACAGAGTTTGGAGTTATCCAGCTGCGTCTGGCTTAGGTCTGACTGCTGTGCTCAGCTCCTTCCTGCTGCGGACCTGGGCTAGGACTGGGTCTGGGGGTTCCCGGAAGTTGGCAGCAATTCCTACTTGTCGGGAGGGGTGGGGACGTACGGCAGAGTGGTGTGGGGCGGCCCGAGGGGATGGAAGAGGGTCCGGCCCACGCTGCGCCTGGGCTGGGACTGGTCCCGCCGGTGCAGGGTAGCAGGAAGCTCTCCACACACTCACCGGACCTGGGCTAGGACTGGGTCTGGGGGTTCCCGGAAGTCGGCAGAAATTCCTACTTGGCGGGAGGGTGGGGAGGTATGGCAGAGTGGTGTGGGGCGGCCCGAGGGGATGGAAGAGGGTCCGGCCCACGCTGCGCCTGGGCTGGGACTGGTCCCGCCGGCGCAGGGTAGCAGGAAACTCTCCACACACTCACCGGACCTGGGCTAGGACTGGGTCTGGGGGTTCCCGGAAGTCGGCAGAAATTCCTACTTGGCGGGAGGGTGGGGAGGTACGGCAGAGTGGTGTGGGGCGGCCCGAGGGGCTGGGAGAGGGTCCGGCCCACGCTGCGCCTGGGCTGGGACTGGTCCCGCCGGCGCAGGGTAGCAGGAAACTCTCTGCACACTCACCGGACCTGGGCTAGGACTCTTTTGTGAAGTTTTAAGATATTTTTTAAACATCTTTGTGAAGCAAGTAAGCAAATAATGATAGTTATAAAAAAGCGTGAGAGTATTGTATTGTACATCTAGAATTATAAAAAGGAATTAAGTAGGACCTTCAGAGACAAAAGCCTTACAGTGGCCTTTGTGAGTTCAGAGGCAGCTGTCTCCACAATGGAGACAGCCATTGGTATGCTGGATAACTGCGGGTCCAGTAGCGTTTGAAGTTCATAGATCTGGAAGTGACCAGTACAAGTCTGCTTAGAAGGATGAAGAAACTGGAGACCAGTGTTCAGAGACAATGGTGAAGACTGCAAGTCTTCCAAAAAAAAGGAAGATGCTTCATTTCCCTTTTTATTCTGTCCAGGTTACAAACCTATTAGTTGGTGCCACCCACAGCCAGGGTGGTCTTCCCTGCTCAGTTTGCTGACTTACTTGTCAGACATCCACAGAGACACGCGGAATGTACCGGCCCGATAGGTGGTTCTTATTCTAGGCAAGTTAACAGCACAATTAAGGATCATGGGGATAGATACAGCTATTTAATTGTTTTATTTTTTGTTAACATTTCATTTCTCTAGGATTGCAGGCCAGGAGGGCAATTACTGAGGTGAATGGTTCCTTTATGTCTAATTTTACTTTTTTTTTTTTTTTTATCTATTGGTGTATTTTAAATGTACATAATAACATTCATCACTGGGAATTTATACCTGTACCCAGTACACCTTGCTGCTTTTTGTTTCCCATTCCCCTCCCCTCCCTTCAGCCCCTCTTCCCTCTTTATTTACAAAAGCTTTATTTCCATTTTTTCCCTTCTATTCTTTTTTTTTCTTATCTCTTCTCTCCCACACCATTCCCTTTCTCACTTGGACATATTCTTCCCAGTTCCAGATATAAATTGTACATTTTGATCCTTACTTACACTTTCAGTTTCTCACACCAGAGAAACTACATGATACTAACATGTGTGTCCAGCTTGTTTCACTTAAGAGTATGGATTCAAGCATATCTATTTAGCTAGAGGTGTCTCAAGCTTATCCTTCTTTATGGCAGAATAGTATTCCATTGTATAAAAAATGCCATTCTCTGGTGGATGGTCATTTGACCTGTTTTCAAGATTACCTACTACAAACTGCCATTATAAACATGGGTTTGTATGTGTCACTATTATATGATGCTTTTTATTCTTTTGAGAAGATAAAGAAGGGGAGTAGCTGGGTCAAATAGAACTTCTAGTTTTAACTCTTTGAGGGCTCTCCACATTGATTTCCACAGATGTACTAGTCTGCACTCCCAACAATAGGAGAGAAGGGTTCATTTTTTTCACAGCTCCATTTGTTATTGGTTGATTTCTTGATAAATGCCATTCTTTCTGGAGTGAGATGGAATGTCACTGTTGTTGTAATTTATAGCCCTTAAATGACCAGTGATACTGAACACTTTCATACATTTATTTGCCATTTGTACTTTTTCACCTAAGAAGTGTCTATTCATGTCACGAGGTCTTTAAATGTGGGGGTTTAGAGTTCTTTGTGTATTCTAAATATTTTAATGGAACTTCTTTGAGGAACAGCTGGCAAAAATTATTTCACATGTTCTTGCTGTCTCTTCACTTATTTGGTGGTTTCTCTTGCTGTTTAAAGCTTTTTAATATGGTGAGATCCCAGTTGTTGTTTCTTTGTGGTAGTTTCTGTGTGATCAGGGTTTCGTTCGCAAAGTCTGCCTACACCAGTGTCTTCAGTTGTCCAGCTTATTATACCTTCAAGAGTTCTACCTACAGCTGAAGCAGATTTAGTGTTTCTTTTTTAATATTTAGATCTTTGGTCCATTTTGATTGTAGTTTAGTGCATGGTGAAAGATATAGAACTAGTTTTAATCTTCAGCATATGAAAAGCCAGTCCCCCCCCCAACCCCCCAGCACCCTTTATTAAAGAGGTTTTCTTCCACTAAAGGCGTTTGGCTCCTTTGTGATAGATAAGGTGGCTAAGTATGTCTGGAGTTATTTCTGCATCTTTTAATCTGTTCCATTGATCCTCAGTTCTGTTTCTTTTTGGCAGTAGCATGCTTTTTTTCTTTTTGTTACAGTATCTTTACAGTGTAAGTTTCAAGTCAGGGATTGTGATGCACCCTGCCTTGTCCTTGTTTTATAAGATTGTTCCTGTTATCCTAGGTCTCTTCTGGTTTCATATAAATTTTAAGAGTAATTTCTCTAGTTCTGTGAGATATGCTTTTGGAATTTTGATAAGGGCTTCATTAAATTTGTATAACAACTTTGGGAGTACGGCCATTTTAACTATTGGTCTTCCTACCCAAGAACAAGGAATAACTTTCTATTTTCTAATATTCTCATCAGTCTCCTTTTTCAGAGTACTAGGTATTTTATTTTTTAGATGCTATTGTGAATTCTGTTGTTTTCCTAATTTTTCTCACAAATGAGTTTGTTATTTGTGTACAGGAAGGCTTTTTTTAAAAAAAATGTATTTGGTACAGGATATCACTGTGCAGCTTGGACTCACAGTGCCTCCTGTTTTCATCCTCCCCAGAGTTGGGATTACAGGCATGTGCCAGCATGCACAGTCTCGGCTCAGCATGCCTGGAGGTGGGGCTGGCATGGCATGTGGTGCAGGGTATCAAACCCGGGTCCCTGTGCTTACCTAAGCAGGTGCTTAGTCCACTGTGCTATCTTGCTGGTCCTTGGCTATTGGTTTTTGAGTACTGACTTTGTATAGAGCCACACTACTGAATTTGGTTATTAAATCTAGAAGTCTTGGTGGAGTTTTTTTTTTGGGGGGGGGGTTCTTCTATGTACAGTAGCATACCATCTGCAAATAGTGATAATTTAACTTCTTCCTTTCCTGTCCTAATTCATTTTCTTTCTCCTTTCTAATTGTTCTGGCTAACATTTCCAGAACTATGTTGAATAAGAGTGATAATGGTGGACATCCTTGTGTTTCTCATTTTAGAATGAAAGCTTTCAGCTTTTGTCCATTTAGTATAATGTTAGCTATTGATTTTTTTTATCAGATTGAGATGGAGACCATCTATTATAATTCTCTGTAGAGTTTTTATCATGAATGGTGTTGGACTTTGTCAAACACTTTCTGCATCTATTAAGATGATCTTGTGGCTTTGGTTCTTGACTATTGATATTGTATATTACATTTATTGAGTTGCATATGTTGAACTATCCCACCATTTCTGGGATGAATACTACTTGGTCATTGTGTATAATCTTCTTGATAATATGCTGTATTCTGTTTGCCACTATTTTATTGAAGATTTTTTTGCATCTCTGGTCATTTGGAAGATTGACCTGTAGTTTTTGGTTGGATCCTTCTCCGGTTTGGGTATCAGGGTAATACTTGCTTCTAAAAATGAATTTGAGAGGCGACCAAATAGCTCAGTGGATTAAAGTGCCTGCAAGCAGGTGCAGGAGCTGGGGATTCGGTCCCCAGGCCTGACTTGCCAGCCCTGTCCCTAAGGCTTGCTGAGACAGCAATTGAGACTGGGCATGGTGGTGTGCACCTGTAATCCCAGCTCTTGGGAGGCTGTAAACAGGCGGATCACTATGAGTAGGATCTAGTAGTGAGATCCTGAACACCCTATAGACCCTTCCCTAAAATACAAAAAAAAAAAAAGAGAGAGAGAGAGAGAGAATAAGTTTGGGAGTATTGTTTCTCTTTCAATTTCATAAATGAGTTTGTGAAGTAGTGGCATTAGGCCTTCTGTAAATTTCTGATAGAATTTAGCAGTGAATCCGTCCGAGCCTGGGCTTTTCTTTGTTGGTAGGTTTTTAAGTACATCTTCATGTCATTAACTGATATTAGTTCATTTAGTATTTTTATATCTTCTTGATTCAGCTTCTGCAATGCATATGTATCTGGGAATCTATTCCTTCTATGTTCTTTAGCCTAGTAAAATACGAGTTCTCAAAGTAGGTATTGATCTTTGGATTTCTGCAGGATCTGTTTTGATTTCACCATTTTATTCCTAATTACATGGATATGAGTCTTTTCTTTCTTCTTTTTGGTAAGGTTGGCTTTGGGTTTGTCAATTTTTTTGCTCTTTCAAAGAACCAGTGTTTCAGTTAATTGATCTGTGCATTTTTTCCTTAATTTCCATTGCATTGCATTTCTGCTAATTTGATTTTTATGTCTGTTAATACTTGTTTTGTATAGTTGGGCCCACTGGTATTTGGTATATATATATATATATATATATATATATATATATTTATGGTTGTTATCTCTTGCTCTTGGATTGTTTCCTTTACAAGGATGTGGTGTAGGTGTAATGATCTTGTTTGTCTCTCCTAATCAGTCTTGGTGTAAATCTTCGTTGTCTGCAAATAGAATAGTGACCCCTGCTTTCTTCTGGATTCCTGACTCATGGAGTATTGTTTTTCATCTTTTGACTTTCAGTCTATGAATTTCTTTTTAAGTTATATGTGTTTCTTCTATGTAGCGTATTGATAGATCCTGTTTCTTGATCCATTCTGCCAGTCTGTTTCTTTTGATTGGTGAATTGAGACCATTAACATGGATGGTTTTAACTGATACATACTGACTTATCCTTGTCATGTTCTTTTCCTGTTCTTGGTTCCCTTTTTACCACCTTGTATTTAATTGCTTGCCTTGCTTGGTGGATTCATTCTGTTAGAATTCAGGAAATTATAAGCCTTGTTAAATCTTTTTACAATGTGTTTCAGAACATTTTGAGTGCTGATTTTATGTTCATGAATATCCTTAGATGTTTTTGTCATAGAAGTATCTTATTTCTCCATCAGTTTTGAAAGATCATTTCACAGGGTACACCAACCTGTGTTGGAGATTTTTTTCTTTGATAGTTGAAATACTTCACTTGAAGATTTTGACTTGAAGGTTTGTGTTGAGAAATCTGCTCTGATTCTGATGGGCTTTTCTTTACATGCGGTTTCTTTTAATATTTTTTCTTGTATTGTATTTCTGGAATCTTGGCTATTATGCCTTGGTATAGTTTCTTTTTTTTTTTTTATGATGGCTAGTTGGTGTTCCATATGTCTCATTTAACTGAATGTCAAATTCTTTTTCTTTTCCAAGGACATTTTCTGCCAGTACTTCCATGAAGAAGTTTTTAATTTCATTTGCAGCTTGTTCTGCTTTTTGACTCATCAATTTGATGTTATTATTCTTTGCATCATCTAAAAGCTACTGGATTGATTTTTTCATGGCCCTTTGTTATTTTTAATAAATTTTTATTTCCATGATTGATAACTGCAATTCTGTCTTCTATATCTGATATTCTGCCTCACATTGGCTCATTTTCCTACATATGCTTTCAGTGGAATTTTTAATCTACTGTATATTTGAATTTGTTTCATGGTTTCATTTTTTTGCTATGTGGAAGTTAATGATTTCCATCATTTTTCCAAAGCTTCTATATTTTGTTTTAATGGGTATCTGCTCTAGGGTCACTAAGCATGTCTTTACTATAGTCATGTCTCTGTAGTTATCTGAGAAATTATTTCTGATTTGGTCTTTTCTGGAGCCTCATTCACCTGCTTTGTTACTTTTGCCATTATTACTTCGTAAAGTCCAGGTGAGTGGATTTCAAATCGTTCCATGTCATTGCCCCCTGGGCTTGCCTTTATTGACTTGGAAGTTTGGGGTTGCATTTTGTTTAAATATCATCTCATTTTCTAATTTTTGTTTGTTTGTTTAATTCTTGGGTTGTTGCTTGTAAGTTGCTTATGGAGAACAGCTTTATAACTAGTACTTACAACCTTTAGGAAATGACTAGAGATATCTTCCAAGTGTAGCTGGCTTTTGGGTTTTGAGTCTGTTTGAAGATCTACCTCTTTAATTTATTGAGGATGAAAAATTGCTGCCTACTTGTCCCAGCTCATGGTTTTCTGCACTTGCTTATATTGCCTTTATGGCCCATAGGCAATCTCTTTCTTGGTATAACAGGAAGAACACTGATTAGAACAATCATGTCACTTTGGCTAAAGTGGTACAGTGAGCTATTGCAGTAGTATCAAACACAGTCTAGAAAATGACAAGCTGTGTAGAAATTAGTTTTCCATCTTTAATTGTATGAACTAGATTTGTGTTTAAAACAAAATACAAACCCTAAATTGTAGGCTGTAAGTAGTCCTTCCGTATGGCTATTAAATTTCAAGGGCATTGTGGAGGAAGAAATAGAAGAAGAGGAAGAAATTAGGAGCAAGGCTGGAGGACAAATACAAACTTGGGAAAACTAGAGAAGAACGCAGGAGAGAAAAGAAAAGAAAGAAATAAAAAAGAATTAAAAGAACAGCAAAATAACTAGGAACCATATTAACACATAAAAAATGAAAAATAATCAAAATAAAAACAAAAGTAAGAAAAAAAAAGAAATTAAATAAGAAAAAGTCTACTTCAAGGCATGTTTCTGCTGTCACTCTTAGACAATGTGGGCAAAGTCCAGATCCAAGTTGATTAATCCCAGAAAGTCAGCTGGAGCTTTATGGTGGGGTAGTGGTTAATCCCAGCAAGGCTGCATGTTTAGTTCCGCTGAAGCTGAGGCAGCTTTCTAGCTGTGAGGCCGGAACCTGATTTGTTCAGCCTATAACACCCCATGTACTCCTGCCAGCTTGAAATTGGCAGTCTCATCGTGACACTGAGCTGCTAGATGGAGCCAGCCTGCAGCTAGCCGTTCTGAGTTCTGATCTCAGCTGTGTTCTCTTCAATTGGGTACCAACCAGTTGCCCTCTGCTGGGGGACATCTGAACATGACTAACTCACCAGCCAGTGCTACCCACTGTATTCATTTGTCCAATCCACTGGTGCATTTTTTTGTGGAGGCCTCCAGGGTTTCCAGTAGTCACAGTGTGTCTTATTTTGTTTTTTTTTTAATATATATTGTTAAGAATTTGTATTTACTGAAAAGAACTTCGTGTAATATTAAATAGAGTTGAATTTAAACTTGGAGACTGTAGGTAGTGTTTAGTGCATTCTCATTTGAAATGACTGATGGGTAAACATGCAAATATTTTTATTTCTCTTATAGGAAGTTCGTAAAGTCAACGAAAGCATCAAATATAACCACCCGTTGAGAAAGTGTGTTGACACAATACTTAAAAAGGTAATTAAATTATATTATCTCACCTATTTCCTTTTAAATATGAATTTATATAAATTACTGCTTTTTATAACAAAACTTCAGGAAAATATGAAAAAAACTATGAGTAGGGTCTTCCCAATACAAATGGAAATGTTTGCCATAAGCTAATATTAATGTGTACATAGTGCTTTTTTTGTTAAATTCGATTTGTTATTTATTTGCCACTGAAATGTGGAGTTAGTGGTGATGTTAAATAATGTATTCTAATTGCCATGAAACAGCAATAGAGAGCCTTTAAATTGTCATTGTGTATTATCACTAATGGCATGTGTCCCATAAGAAAAGAGACTTTGGCCTCAGTAACTTGTTTCAATGGACTTCCTACATGTCATTTTATGAAATATTTCATTTATTGTTAAATAATTGACATTATGAAATACATAACATAGACATTTAATAGAAAGCCATACAGCTAAGATTTGATATGGCAGTACTGAATTAGCCAAACTCATATACTTTCAAAAGTGATTATTTGCAGAGTTCTTCCATTTTCTTTTATATTTCCATCAGAACTACTAAAATATGTCTTCCTGTGTTTTAAAGCAGTTATACTGATTATTAGCTAAAGTTTCTTTGGCTAAAATCTTAGTCATAGGAATAAGTTTTTAACTGTGTCTCTTACTTGCTACTTCTTGAGACTTATTTATAGAGCTTATCTAACTCACCCAAGTTCATATACGTAATACATTACTAATAGTATGGCAGTATTCCATATAGAGTATGTAATTCTGTCTACTGTGACTTTTAAAAATTTAGCTTCTTGGCTTTGTCATGATTCTTCTTAATTGATTAAGAAAATTAAAAAAAAAAATTGACCGAGGGGCCAGGGAGATGGCTCAGTGGAATAAGCGCTTCCCTGGCAAGCGCGAGGGCCTGAGTTCAATCCCTGGTTCTGCAAAAAAAAAAAAAGAAAATCAGTCAGTTTTTGCCTTTTTAGAATAATTATCTCAAATACTCATTATTTAATGTAGATAAGCTTTTCTATCTTCAGCATCCTTCAGTAATCATATCTGAATATTAAGAGAAGTATGAATGGAAGTTACTAGTAACAACACGTCTTTTAAAATATTTTCCAAAAAGTATTAGCAAGGAGAACTATTTAGAGATGCTAATAAAGAAAGAGTACATTTTTAGAGAATTTAGAAATGATCGAGAATGATAAGTTTTTTTTTTTGAACATTCTAAAGCCTTTATTTAGCATCAGATAGATTATTTCATTATAACACTTGTTGAGAATGATAAGTTTTTAATGAAAATAAATTATATGTTTTACAATTAAATAAAAAAAAATCTGCCTGTTCCTTTTAGTGCCCTACAGAGTATCAGGAAAAAATGGGTAGGAACATGGATGATTATGAAGATTTTGATGAAAAGCGTAATACCTATCCAAGTGAAAAAAGTCTGGTAAAGTTGCATAAACAGGTAACTTTAATTATTAATTATAGCTTCATTAACAGATTTTAAATATATTTATAATTGTTACCTACAAAGAAGGAATTCTGACTGTGTACCTAAACCTTTCTTTGATCTTATCTATATCAGTGAGTTTTTTTTGTTTATTTTTTTCTTTTCTGTATTTAGCACAGGGTCTATAAGGTCTCACTATGTAGATTGAACTTGTAATGATTCTCCTGTTTTCAGCCTCCCAAGTGCTGGGTTTACAGTGCCACCATGCCCAGTCTCAATTGTTGTCTCAGCATGCCCAGCAGGCGGGGCTAGCATGGCATGCCAGGGATTGAACCTTGGCTGCTGCCTCTGCCTAAGCAGGCACTTTAGTCCACTGAGCTATCAGGCCAGCCCTTTGTATCAGTGTTTCTGAAATATTTTAACTTTGTGTTTTTGGACAGAAGTGCTCTTGGAAATTAGTAGGGAGAAGTACAACTATTGTATAGAACTCTTACATCATTTTCCCACCCAATAAATGCTACTATCACTTCTCTGTTGTGAGAAAAATAAGTATATACATACCTACCTACCTACCTACCTACCTACCTAAAGAATGAGTTAGATGAGAACAATGACAGGTCTGCCCCTTCACTTCCTTTTTTTAGGTGATTTATTCAGTTCAGAGGCACCGTCGAACTCAAGTGCAATGGCAGATTCTTCTGGAACAAGCATTTTATCTAGAAGATGTAGCAAAAAATGAAACTAGTGCCACCCACCAGTTTGTTCACACTTTTCAATCTCCAGAGCCAGAAAATCGATTTATCCAGTATTTTTATAATCCTACAATTGGTAAGTAATTTTATATAAATGTCAAATTTTAATGATAGTTTTCTGCAAGAAAAACGTATATGTTTTCATTAAAGCAAAGCTGAAATTCCTTGTATTATTTTATTTTATTTTTATATTTATTTTTTTTCATTATTTATTAATTTATTTATTTATTTAGTGTGTGTGTGGCCAGCTCAGTCCACCAGGGGGCGGGGGCTGGCTGGCATGTGGTGCTAGGGGATTGAACCGCGGTCCCTGTGCTTTAGCTAAGCTTGTTCTAAATAGGTGCTTTAGACCACTGAGCCATCTCACCAGCTCCTCCTTGTATTATTTTACTGTGTGGTAATATGTATTTAATAACAAACTTTCCCCCTCGAAATACTTGTCATATAGCATATCTAGTGTTTTTCACTATTGTTTCACAAATAGTTGAAATCCTATGCAATGCATCAAACATGTTTTGTATATTCATGATATACACTTAAAATAATTATAATTTTAAGAAATTTACATAAATTTGAGTCTCATTTTCAGTTTTGACAGTCTATTAAAATATTCTAAGAAGTCCTCATTTTATTTTATTTACTTTATTTTATTTTATTTTTATGTATTTGGTACAGGGTCTCACTATACAGCTCCATAGTGATCATCATGTTTTCAGCCTGCCCAGCACTCTGGGATTACAGGCGTGCACCACCATGCTCAGTCTCTGTGGCTGGCTTAGCACATCTGGGGGTGGGGCTGGCACAGCATGTGGTGCCAGGTATTGCACACCAGTCCCTGTGCTTGCCTAAGTAGGCACTTAGTCCGCTGAGTTATCTCACCAGCCCAAGAAGTTCTCTTTGATTATTTTCATTCATTACTTTTTTTTAATGAATCTACATACTTTAGTTTTCATTTTTTTCTGCAACTGCTTATGACACTTCTTTTAAATGTTATCAAATTTAGTGTGAAGAAACTTACTTCATGTACCAGATTGTCTCTGTACCTAATTTCAAGTTAACATCTTTTATTCCAGCAGCTATATTCCCTTGATTATCATTTGAATGGATTTTAGTATGAAGACTTAATAACTGAATAAATACCTCGGAAAACTTCAATAAAGATTCTTTCTAATTAAACAGTGGCACAATGTGACTGATGATAGTTTTTATTCAACAAAATTTGAATACATAAATTTTGTTCCTTGTTGGGTGCTGTATGTGTATTAATTAATTTTTTGTGGAACTGGGGATTGAACTAAGGCCCTTGCGCTTGCCTGGGAAGCGCTCATTCCACTGAGCCATCTCCCCAGCCCCAAAAGCACTTTTTTTTTTTTTTTTGGTGGAACCGGGGATTGAACTCAGACCCTTGTGATTGCCAGGCAAACACTTATTCTGCTGAGCTATCTCCCCGGCCTTATATGTATTAATTTAAAAAGACAAAAATTCCTGCCCTTGTGGGTTGAGAAAAACATACAGTGCATGCACACAGTAATAAATAAAGGTGATAAGAAGGTAATTAGTGCTAGAAATAGAAATTCAGGGCAGATGACTTAACTGCTAATATAGATTAGGGAACCTTCAGTGGATAGTGAGCCATGGGTCAGGAAAAGATTGCTCAAGAAGCAACTGGGATAGAAAAGAGAAAGAGTGGCGCAATGTGGATTTTAGAGATTAATTGATAAGGAGGAATATAGCAAATCTGGATTTTAGAGATTAATTGATAAGGAAGAATAAGCAGAAAGACTAGAAAAGGAGTGGCCAATGAGATAGAAGATAAACCAGGAGAAAAATATTTTGAGGAAAAGGGTGTGTAACATACATTTCATTTGTTCAAGATAGGCTTCAACATGAATACTGAGATTTGCTCACTGGAAAGAGAGATGGAAGAAAGGTAATAAAGCTTGACTGAGGTTTAGAAGAAGGAAGGCAACTAAAGATATGGTAGAAAACTGTCATGATGTTTTCCTTATTAAAGAGCAAAGAAAAGGAGTAGCTGACAGAGGATTGGTGAGTATAGGTAAAGAAGAAATTATAGCAAGTAATATGGGAATGCTGCAGAGAGAAGAAATTTGATATGGGATAGTGGAGAGTTCTGGAATGGTGTTTACAGATGAGAAAGAGTAAACTATGAAGTTAGGAGTAAGGAGCAGAGGTACCTTAGATGTGAGAGTATGTAATAGTGGAAACGTGGGGAAGTTCTATTCTGTTCATTTCTATTTGCTTAGCAACATGTAAAGAGTAGGTATGGGAGGCAGAAGGTTTTGGAGGAGAAAGTATACAACAGTACTCTCAGTATTTTGGTTTAAGGAAGACTGTAGGAATGTGTGACATAGTGTTGAGGGCAAGCTCAGAGAAAAGGCAAAGAAACTGAGGATCATAGTCAAAATAGGATCATGTAAGTGGATGATGAAATCACCAGAAATTATGCTGAGCTTAGAGTTGAAAGGATTTACTTCTATTAGGTGGGAGCTCAATTTTTCAGTATATAAAGTGAAAGCCTTTCTGAGGTATGGCTGAGTAGGGTAACACAGGCTTAGCATACAGGAGGCCCTGGGTTTATTCACTAGCCCCTTAAATACAAATAAGGCTTTATTGAGCTTTCTTTTTGCTTTTAACTTTTATTCTTTCTGGGTTTTAAATATCTCTATTTATCTATCTATCTATCTATATCTGTATCTATATCTATATATCTATATATATTTATTTTGTATTTAGTACAGGGTCTCTATAAGCCACACAGCTCAGGCTTGTAGAGATCCTCGTGTTTTCAGCCTCCCCAGTGCTGGGATTACAAGCATGCACCACCACGCCCACTCTCTTAACTTTTATTTTTACCTAAATCCCAACTTAATCAAACCAGAATCTCATAATATAGTCTCATATACCTAGGTTCTTCTAATATCAGAAGTTACCATATTAATTTGCTTTTTTTTCTCTGTGTATTTCCTTAATGTTTTACACTTGAATTCAAACATGGTGCCCTTTTGCTTCTTAATGTTTCAGTGTGAATTTTTAAAACTAGAGATACATTCTTACCAGTTGCTACTTTCAAAATCAGGGAATTATTATTGATACTGTCTTGTTATTCAAGTCCTTATTGCTTAATTATTCCCATGATATCCTTTGTAAAAAAAATTTTACATCCTGTGTTGTATTCAGTTGTCCTATCTTCTTAGTCTCCTTAAATCAAGAACAGTTTCTCAGGCTTTATTTGTGTTTTATAACATAGAAGTTTGTGGAAGGTATGGGTCATTTTTTTGTTGAATGTCCTGTGGATTAGGTACAGGTTCTGCATTTTGGGCAGGAATATCACGACAGTGACATTATTTTCTGCTCATTTCATTACAGCAGGAAGTACATGAGATCACAGTTTGTCTCATTACTAGTGATCATTTCACTTGAGTGATACCTGGTTTCTCCACCGTCATTCTTTTTATAATTATTTTATTGGATATATTTTGAAATAGTAAAAATACCCTGTTACTTCTCTATTTCCCTAATTTTATTTTTCTTTTATCTTTTAGAATGGTACTGGGAATGTCTTTTGCGACCGTGGTTTTACAGGATTCTTGCCGTGGTTTTGTCCATCTTTTCTGTGATTGTTGTATGGTCAGAGTGTACGTTCTTTAGCACAACTCCTGTCTTATCCCTCTTTGCAGTCTTCATACAACTGGCAGAAAAAACATACAATTATATTTATATTGAGGTCAGTTTACTTTATATCTGTTATAAATATATTCATAGTTTAACCCTAATTGTTGTGTTTTTCTCATATATATATATATATTTCTTTTAGTAATAATGAAAGCAGTGATGTTTTCTACTGTATTACTGAGACTTCCAAAAATGAGTTTACCCAGACTATAAAAAGTGAACTGTATTTAAAGAGAGGTGAAAAAGTACAAGATAGTGAAGATTATTTTATGAGAATACTTTGCTCTTTATGTCAGTGAAGCTATGTAATTTAGGGTCTTTATGTGAAGTGTTTTCAAGGGTATGGGAAAAGAAACTTACTTTAGGAGATAGACTTGAAACTTGTAGATCTAGGTTATTGAACTGGTTTCAATAGATTTTTTTTTCTATAATTTCATTTTCTTAGGTGATTTTTTAAAATTCCATCACTGTGTTTAAATTTCAGAACATCAATAAATGTTAGCTTGAAATAAACAGTTCCTGTGATACTCATTAGTCTTAATCAATTTTTTTTCCAGATTGCTTGCTTCCTTTCCATCTTTTTCCTCAGTATTTGTGTTTATTCTACTGTATTCAGGATTCGTGTATTTAACTATTATTACTTGGCTTCTCATCACCAGACTGATGCGTATAGTCTACTTTTCAGTGGCATGTAAGTGGGATTGAATTTCGAAATAGAAATGTCTCCATAGTGTGTATCACTGTGGATCTCTCCTGTTCCTTAATGTTTATGAATGAGTATTGCACTGACACCTACATTTCTATGAGCCAACTGATTTTTAGTACCAGCTAAATCCTCCTTGAGATTTAAAGTTAAGTAAGACAGGTTAGGAGGGAAAAGAAAGACATAGGGAGACCAAGTTTACCAACTTAAGATTCAGTTTATAGATGAGTTACTTAGTGGAAATAATTGAAAGTTATCTTTTAATTATTTGGTGCCAAATTTAGAGACTGAGTCATACCTGCAGAATAATCTGAAGATCAGTGGCCTCAACTTGTTTTGAGGAGAACTAAGAAAACTGATTGGAATATGTGAGGATTTGGAGCTAATTTCTTGAGGATTTAGAGTTAACTTAGAGAGATGGCTCTACCTTGGGCTAGATTGCACAATATTGTTTACTTTTCCATTAGTCCTATGAGATAATTGTATGGGTTATGACATATTTATAGACTCAGGAAAGCTTAAAGGCATTGATATCTCAAGCATTTTTAAGAGTTTCCTTTGCTTTACAATAGTTTTGGACTTACTGGAAGATGCAAATACACTAAGGAGCCTATATATACACCAAGCTTCTTCTAGGGTGGTATCTTGTATACCTGTTTTATAATATTAATATCAAAACTAGGAAATTTACATTAAAACTTTACTGAAATTACAATTGAGCTACAGAGTTCTATTTTACAAAAGAACTTTCTCATATTACATCTTTATATTTACACCCCATCAGCCTTTCCGCTCCCAATTCTTCAACTCTAGTTTTGTAAGGTACTTTTTCTTTGTCTGGACAAAACTGAACAGTTCTTCATAGCTGTACCTGTCTAAGTGACACGTTTTGATACTTTAGACCTATTACGTACTGGGTTCCATTCACTTTGTGGATGTTACTATCTCTGTCATACTGTTAGATGGCTTGCACAGATGGTGGAATTGAGGAGGCATAGACAAAAGTCCCTCCACAAGTCATGCAGAGAAAACAGTGGTGGACAAAACAATCACAGGCAACTCAAGGCTGTAGTTTTGCTTTGCAGGTACTGATGATTAGAGGGATGTGATTAGTATTATGTTCTGAATATCACCCAAGTGAATAAGGGCAGTGAACATTAAGAATTCAAAATATATATTACACAATTAAATGAATATTATAGCTAAGTGATCTGAATACATTTGAGTATGATATAAAATATATCCTTCTGCATTTTTATATTTTTTTAAATGTTTACTGTAGGTTATTTTGCCGTTTGACTCCTCCTTTATGTCTTAATTTCCTGGGTTTGACCCATATGGATTCCTCCATTTCTCACAAGAATACTCAGCCTACTGCTTATACATCTGTAAGTATGAAAAAAAAGAAAGAAACCCTTTGGGTGTGTTATGTATATAAGATGTTACTGGAAACTTTCTCTGAAAGATTGTATATATAACTACTGATGACTTGATAAAAGTGATTTGCTTATCTTCTTATTGAAAATGTTTCTTGGTTCATTAGGTTGTCTAACTGATTCATATTAAAAGACCTAACTGAAAATAACATTAACTTTCATATTTATAGACTTTATATACCTTGGGGTAGGATTTATAAAATACTAGTTTTCTATAGAAGAAAGTCTTAGTAGAAAGCAAGTTTTTTAAAATGAGGTCATTCATTGCTTTGTGTTTAGTTTTTGAGAAGTTTAAAGTTTGGTTTATTGATATAACTAGTTATGGGAAAATTTCTAGTTATGTAAAGGAATGAAAAATAGAGAACTATGCTGATATACCTTTCCTGTTTTTTGCTCTTCAGATTATGGGTTCCATGAAAGTTTTATCCTTTATTGCAGATGGATTCTATATATACTATCCTATGTTGGTGGTAATTCTCTGTATTGCTACTTATTTTAGGTAAGAAATTTAACATTTTTCCTCATATCCTTAGTTTGATCTTGGTATGTTTTCTTTGTAAAAGTCTTTTAAATATTTACTAGTTGCATCTTAGTTGTTTATTTTGGCTTTGAGGATGCTGGGGATAGTTTGAAGAAACTTCTTTAATGATTGAGTCATTACAGATATTGTAATGAAGAGAAGTAGTGTTATTCTGCTACAGTCACTTAAGCTATGAAGTGATGTGATTAATAAAGTACATTAAATCCAAAGTCCTGGCCTTTGTCAGTGACAGCCAATATAACTCGCAAACCCTTTTGTATCTAACTTGTTTCTAATAACTCATAATTTAATCTTAGGGCTTTCCCCATAACTATTGCTGGGTTTCTAAATGCCTCAAATCACGGCCATCATAATGAGTCAGGTGATGAGCAGTTATAACCAGGAATACATCTAGGGCCGGAGAAGAAATTCTCCTCTAGTTTCGAAAGGCTTATGATGGTCTGTTTGTTTTAATGTGGTTAGAGAAAATAATAGAATCTTGGCAAACATAAAATTCAAAAGCAGTTAACGGACAGGTGTTCTGTCCTTAGCGCCCTTCTGCACTTTCATAGGTGGAAGATCCTCACTTACGTTTGTCTGCCCTCTCACCTCCTAACTGCTCCTTGACGCACCAGAAATACCACTTTTTGAAAACACTGATCAGTTTTCTTTTTTCTTCTGTCCTTTTTTTTTATTTTTGGATGGTATAGGGCCCAATATAGTTTACTTCTGTAAGAAATCTATACATTGTAGTGAGAAAACTGCTTGGGAATAAGCTTCTTAGAAAGGAAAATTGATACTTCCTAAAGAATGCTACATATAGTACTATGTAATTTTGCAAAATAAATAATAAGGAAGCATAGGCTTCTTAGAAGTAACCATGCTAAGGAACAGTTTATCTAAATGTTTACAATGGAAAATAACACTTGTCTTTATGAATGTCTAATTCTGTTAGTTTGGGCACCCGTTGTTTGAATCTGCTTGGTTTCCAGCAGTTTATGGGAGACAATGATATGACATCAGACCTAGTTGATGAAGGAAGAGAATTAATCAAAAGAGGTAATTTTGTCTTTTAAAGTAAATGAAAAGAAAATGCGAAGTGCTAAGACCAAGTGAAGGAATAATGATTGTATAATTTGTATATAATCTTTAATATATTTTAAGAAATTAGAAATTAATGCTGTTTAGCTAAAAAGCTATGTTTTTTAAGGAAAAGTAAATTGAAAACAAATGTTTCAGCTTTCTGTAAGAAATTCTGCAGTATAAATTATATTTACAACTTAAAACAGCTTTTTATTGTCTTAGAGTTGTTTTCATGTGTGTCTTGAAACATATTTTCCAAGTTTTATGTTACTATGAAATTTATTAGTCACTAGTATAATGCTACATGAGAAATCATTCAATCCAAGGCTATTTCTCTTCTTATATGGTCCTTAATGTGAGAATGCAAGCACTATAGTGCACTGTACTAGAGGCTAATCACAAATTGAATGTATTAACTTATTGATATTCAAACAGTGGTAGAAGGTTGGATGGGAGGAATTTGACTTGGAACATAGGTATTTGGGCATTCTCTGAAATTCCCAAGTACTTTATAGTTCTTCTTTAATTTCATTGAAGGGAGGGTTTAGTTAATACAGTAGTTTTGTTTTATGTTAATTAGATCTCATCTGAGTAAGATTTTTACAAATAGGACTGATAAATTAGGTTTAGAGGACAGCCAAAATTATAGTATATCCTAAAGGGGGGGTGCTATATGACTTAAAAATAACAAGAAAAAGGACTCCTATACAAAAAGACAAAAAGGTATGAATTCAGCCTAGAAGATACAACTAAAAAGAATAGAAGTTACAGGGCAACAAATTTTAGGTCATGAGAAAATATCTTATTACTCACTGTCTAATTAAAAATATTAAATCAAATTTGAGATAATTTTTGTCTCTAGAGAAGAGAAAAAGACAAAGGCAAGAAGAAGGTGAAAATCGAAGAAGAGTAAGTATAGTATTTATTAAATCACTTAAAAAATAATAAGAATCTTGCTGATTTAGAGTAATTGATTAAAGGTAGAAAATCAGGACCATCCAAATAGCTCAGCAGATTAAAGCATCTGCTTAAGCAGACACAGGGACCAGGGTTCAATCCCTAGCTTGCCGTGCTGCCCCCCCCCACCACCTGTGACTGAGACTGGGTGTGGTGGCCTGTGCCTGTAATCCCAGTGCTTGGGAAGCTGAAAACAGGAGGATCACTATGAATCTGATCTGTGGAGTGACACCTTGTACTAAATACATTAAAATAAAATAAGGGTGAAAAAGAGTGGGGAAATGACTCAGGATATGTTTTTAAAGGAAGGGGATTTTTATTACTTTCATATGCAAATGCTAGCTGTCTTGTCTTTTTTTCCCCAAAATGTTACTAGTAACTAGGTGGTTTGTGCCCAGTGGCAAAGTTTGTTGCCTAAGGTATGTTTTTTCAGTAAATATTTGTTGGAATGAATGAATAAATTCATGAACCCTTGCTATTAAAGTAGTTTTTTGTTGTTTTGTTTTGTTTTTTGTAGTACACAGGAAGAGCTCGAGACCTTGCCCTTGCCAGGCAGGTGCTTCTGCTGCTGCACTTATCTCCCCAGCCCCTTAAAGTAGTTTTGATTGCTTTAAAATTGTTATGCTTTCTTTGCCCTAACCAGCGGGTTAGTCAATGAGGACGCTAGAGGGGGAGTGGGGATGAGAAGGGACAGGAGACACAAGAAATGGAGACAAGTTCTGATCAAGTCTCGTTTATTCAGGGGAGGTGCTGGGCATATAAAGGGAGTGTAGGAATGAAGAACTCTAGGCTCTTGACCTTAGCAAGTATCTAGGCAACGGAGGAAGGTCCCACCCCTGGGGCATAGCACGTGATTCACGGGGAATGGGCAAGGCAGAAGGTGCAGAAACTTAACTCAGCAGGGGAATAGAAACTTAAGAAAATGGTTGACACTATTATAAAATGGATACCAGTTAATGGCTTCCTACACTTTTTAATAACGTGGCATTAATTTTATCCCTCTTACTTCTTCATTTGCTAAGGCAAACTAACGTCCTCTTAGTGAAAAGTAAAAATTGAGAAAAACTGTTTATAATTACAACAAGATTTTAACACCTAGAAGTATTTTACTGATCAAATGAAGGAGAAAGGAAATTTGATAGTTGTCTGTATTGTAGTATATATCCTGTAAAAGGAAGACTTGTTCTTTTTTGTTTTCTTTTTAGAAAAACATTGAGATACAATTGATTTTATGAAAAACGCACATGTATGTTACATATTCATCTTGAGGAGTTGAACATACCTCTGATACCATTTATTTCAAGAGAGATTACTAGGATCAAAGAATAGAAGTCACTAGAAAAAGATTTCACCTCTGAGAATTTCTTAACTTCCACCATTTACCACAATTATAATGTTTTGCTCAAATGTAGAAAGATATTACCTAGTCAGAGAGTCCAAAAACACCTAGCATAGTTTAGATGAGACCTCTATAGGTTAAAATAGATGACTGAATTCTATAAATGTCTTTATTAGAAATCACAGTTAAAGGTGACTGATTCAAGTAAGTCACTTAAAATGATTAAAGGCACTATGTTTATACTAATAGTAATATAATTTTGTTGAAACTAATCACATACAGAATCTGTTGACACTGCTATTTTCTATTCTTTTGATATGTATTCATTTATATTTCCTTTTAGGAATGGAAAGAACGTTATGGACACAATAGAGAAGATTCCACTAGGAATAGAAATGTTCATTCTGATACAAAAGAGTCCAATTTCTCAGATAGTAATACCAGTTGGTGTAAGTAGTTTATATTTTTTTATTTGCTTAGAGTTTTCTCCTGTATCTGTGTACATAGAGACTGATAATTAGGATACCAATCTAAAAATGCCTAGATTTTGTAAGAATCATCTTCACTGACTGTACTTTTTATTTTTCCTTCACATGTACAAGGAAAGGGAAACTCAAACATACATTCTAATAGGGGAAGAAAACACCAAATGAGTAGTAGAATTATACTAACCTAAATAACATAAGCACTTATCCCATGCATATTCAAGTACTTATTTCTACTATTTGTCTTGATGTTTTTCTGTATTTTTCTATAGGTAGATATCAGTTACTCAGCCATTTTTATAATAGTTTACTGACTAACCCATATATGTCAGATATACTCTCCCATGTTTACAGTTATACAAAGAAGATAAATGTCTTGTGTTTGGGATGTGCACATTTTATTTTATTTTATTTTATTTTATTTTTTTCAAAATTTTATTGATAAACAGCAATGAGACAGTTTCAAATCAAATCGGAAG
>NW_004524578.1:36174130-36177287 GCF_000260255.1 Octodon degus
CAGAACACCGCAAAATTCCTACTGGGCAGGCGGAGTGGGGAGGTGCTGCAGAGTGATGGGGGCGGCCCAAGGGGGTGGGAGAGGGTCCGGCCCACGCTGCGCCTGGGCTGGGACTGGTTCCGTCGGCGCAGGGTAGCAGGAAGCTCTCCACACACTCACTGGACCTGAACTAGGACTGGGTCTCGGGATGCGCACATTTTAAAGAGGGACTAATACCAAGCAGGAAAAAAAAAACCTAACAGTGGTATGTGTTAGGAAACCTCCCATAGCGCTAACCCTGTACTGCCACGAGGCAGAGAAGCCATTTGTCTGTAGAAAGGTGCCATTTGTCTGTAGAAAGATGCCATTTGTCTGTAGAAAGGTGCCATTTGTCTCTGTTTTTGCCTAGGACTTTGCACTGTTTCGAATACAAAGTTTGAATGTCTCTGGGAGAGATATAATACTGAGGGGGTCCCACCTCTGAGGCTTCACTGTCCAGGGGCCCTCATAGACTGAGGGTGAAAGAAGAAAGCAGTCCTCTCTTGCAGCCAGTGCTAAGTTTTTCACAGCAGTGCTCTGTTGATGGAAAAGTACAGACATATTCCCCTCGCTTCACCATATGGGATAGGCAGGCAGTGACTGCTGAAATCCAAGGCTGAAACAGTTCTGAGAGAGAACCAAATGTTAGAAATATTTTAATGACAGACTATTTATTATAGATTTCTCATGGGAGCTTTTATAAAAGGGTATACATCTGGTACCCAGAAACTCATCTTGGGGAATAGAAAAAGTGTTCTGTCTTGGGAAGATTTGTTCAAAAAATAAGTATTTCTATAATAAGAAATAGTTTAGTACTTAGGAATGAATGGTATGTAGCCAAGGGAAGGGTTTATAATCAGAAGGAAGAGTGATGAGTGCCAGCCATAGTGACATGAGAGAACCTTCACATTTCTGTTTGTGATTAGTGTCTTAAGTACAAGGAAGCTGATAAGAGAGGAGGACACACAGATGTTGGGCAGCACATTTTCATGGTAGAAGCTTGAATTGTATATTGAACAAGACTTCAATCGGAAATGAAGCATAATAGGATATTTCTTTTAGAAAAATGAATTGATGACACTATAAAGCATGATTTGCAGAGAAGTGACACAGAATATTGTAGAGCCTGTTTTGATAATGCAGTCAAGAAACAATGAGGGTCTACAATAAGGCATTGATCCCAATGATGAAAGGGATTTATTTGAAATAATTAGGCTAAAATAAATAATGGACAGCTAAAGCTTTAGTTAAAAACCAAAGTAGAAGAAGGATTCTCTGAGTTGTGGAGATAGCCTAGCGGTCTAAGTGCCTGCCTAGGCAAGAGCAAGGACCCAGGTTCAATCCCTGGTACAGTGTGCCATGCTGCACACTGATAATTCCAGCACTGGGGAGGCTGAAAACAGGAGGATCATTATGAGTCTGAGCTGCATAGTATGACCCTGTACCAAATACACAAAATTTAAAAAAAAAATAATTCTCTAAAGGCATTGGGTGTTGCCATAAAGTTTACAGAATGGGGACACATGGTAGTGTGCAAAATGCTTAATAGAAGAGCAGACACCAAGCCTCAGATAATGAGATCGTGAGAAACTAGAATGTGATAGTAGCTACTATTAGTTGAATGAATGAAAAAATGATTTTTTTTTTTTTTTTTTTTTTTTAGTGAATTTTAGGCAGGGTTTATAGGATGTACAGGGTCTCACTACATTGGTTGGACTCCTAGTGATTCTCCTGTTTTCAGCCTCCCAAGCGCTGGGATTACAGGCACACACCATCACACCCAGTCTCAATCATCCTCTCAGCGTGCCCTGGGGGCAGGACTGGCACAGCATGGCAGGGAGTCGAACCTCACCACTGTGCTCTGCCTAAGCAGGCACTTTAGTCCGCGGAGCTATCTGGCCTCTCTGGCTGGCCTGAAAAAAATGAATTTTAAAAAGCAGTGAAGAGGCTTGCATCTAGGTCAGAATCCAGGATGACAAAAATGTAAGATGTAAGTTTTTTTAAAGAACTGTATTCTGGTTGTTTGGAAGCTACTTGGACTTTTCAAATAAAATCATGAGAATTAAAGTTGTTTATAAAGAAAATCTTCATGGTGAAAAGGCAGAGCTCTCTAGATCTGTACTGCCCAGAATAGCAATTAGTTGCATGTGACCATTGAGTACTTACAGTGTGGCTAGTACCCCATGTTGATCACATTTTGGATGCCTTATGTTAAATACGTTAAAGTTAAATTCACCTATGTCTTTTACTTTTTCATGTAGCTACTAGAAAATTTTAAATAAAATGTGGGACTTGCATTTTATATATATTGACTGGTGCTGGTCTTTCTTTAAGAGCTTTGGTTAACTACTCCCTTGTGGTTCTAGACAAAAAATGAGTGTCATTACTGAAACTTGATTTGATAATGAACACCTTCACTGTTAAATCATCATAGTTAAATATTCTAATTCATATTAAGTCTGACCTCTGTATTTGCTCCTAAACTTAGACAGCTGTAAGGCTAGAGAAATTTTACTTGTTATTTTCTGTTCTATTTGTAATTTTAGTCAGACTTTAAAGGAACTGTGTAGTTAACTTTTCTTACAATATTTTTCTTCCCAATCAAAATTCATATCCTTTACAATCTTGACTTTTCTTCCTGTGAACCCATAAATTGTAACATACAAATAAAAAGACAATAAGAAAACAGACAGGGGCCGGGGAGATGGCTCAGTGGAATAAGCACTTCCCTGGCAAGCGCAAGGGCCTGAGTTCAATCCCTGGTTCTGAAAAAAAAAAAAAAAGAAAGAAAACAGACATTTCCCTTTTTTCTCCTTTTGAACAGCATCCAAATACACCAGAGCTAATAATAGGACTGAAAGGGACCGAATAGAACTTCTCCAAGATGCAGAACCTTTGGATTTTAATGCAGAAACATTCAATGATGATCCTCTTGAATCTGAGTCAGGAAGGTAAGTTCTGATTATGTCATTTTGACTCAAGCATTCCTCTGAAATTTTAATAACATATTGACAAGATTGGAAGCAAAGGATAAGTAAACATTAAAATGTCCACTTTTACTACTAATAAAAAACTTACTGAGCATCTTCAGAGCTATTTAAAGCCCTCTAATTTTTATATTTTATATTTTATATTTATT
>NW_004524578.1:36177462-36180888 GCF_000260255.1 Octodon degus
AAGTAGGTGCTTTAGACCACTGAGCCATCTCTCCAGCCCCAGCCCTCTAATTTTTATATGTAAAAAATTATACCATTCAGTCATGGTAATTAAAATTGGTATATTCAATATTATACATGAGAAAATTAAAATTCTTATATGTGTGCGCACATATACCTACTTCTGGCAATTCTATTTATGAAGTTTATTATATTTAGCAAACACCTACCTAACCATATTGGTAGTAGACATACTTCTAAGTACCTTAGCAATATTTGATTGTGTGGTTACAAATCCAGAGATGCTTGGTAATTTGTTTAGAGCCACTTCAAAATGGCAAGTCAGGCATTCACACTCCAGTATTCTTACGACAAATGCTGTACTTTTAGCAACTGTGCTATGAAGAAATAAACAAAAGCAAAATATCAGTTGCACAAAGATATTGCTGTCTTATTGCCTATAAATGAAAAAACCTAGAATCTTCTATTCAGCAATTGAGAGTAGTTACTAACCGATTAAATCAGCTGGGTGTGGTGGCACACAGCTGTAGTCCCAGCACCTGCGAAACTGAAGCAGGAGGGTCGCTGCAAGCTCAAAACTAGCCTAAGCTACAAATGAACTCAAGGCCTGCCTGAACTTCATAGTGAGACCTTGTCTCAAAAAGACTAATAATAATAATAATAATGGCTGGGGAGATGGCTGAGTTGAATAAGTGCTTGCCTGGCAAGCATAAGGGCCTGAGTTCAATCCCCAGTTCTGCCAAAATAATAATAATAATAAACTAATTAAATTTTCTGAGTATGTCTTATATACCCTTATTTTAAAAAATAACCCTCTGTTCATATATGTATTCTAGGCTCTAAAACAATTATTGGTTGATTTATAACTGTGTTATTTTAGATAATATATTGGAAGGTAAGTTTCTGCTTTTAGTTACTAATTGATTTTACAGAGCTTACAAATGATGTAGTTACTTTCTTTGAAGGTGTTCTCATTTTGCTCTTTTCTGTTAATTTTGATGGCTGTGATCATTTTTGTATGTTTGCTCTTTAGGTATCAGCCTGGTGGACGATATCTCTCAATGTCTTCCAGTATAATATTTGAAGATATCTGAAGTCTGAAAACATTTATGGAACAGCTAAACAGTTCAACACATCGCATCAGTTCATTTTTTATGAACATCTGTATGCCCCAGAATTTCCTGCCTACTCTCAAGGAAGTGTCAGTACAACAAAAAGGACACCAAGCATTAATTACAGCTTAGTTTATTAAAGAGTGTTATCTTTTCTAGTAATATTTATTCTGTACCATTGCCCAAGTGTCTGCCTTAGAAGTAGAGTTACAATGGAAGGATTTAATTCATGATAAAGATCAGTATATGTTGAGAACATATACTTCAGTTTCATGGGAACTTTTAGAGGAAAGTTAAAGATTCAAGGAAGCCATAAGTCATACTAAATATCATACATTTTATTATTGAGATTTACATTTTTGCTGTTTCTAAAAAATACATTTAATCTATATTTCCCAAAGAAATGTAAGTGAATGGAGACCTCAAGTAATAACCATATTCGCAAAATCCATGTCTTAAAACTTACTTATTAGACATAACTGAATGTAAAAGCCTTTTTTCAAATCTGTGTGCAAATTTGTGGGGTATTTTGCATGAATAATTAGGATTATATTTAGGCTAATAGTGTTAGTGTCTTTAGCATGTATACACTAATCAAGTGATACATTATTTTTTCAGTCTTCCTAGTAACTGGATTTTAAAAATGCTTTGGTATCTCTTTAGACAAAATTTTCATTTCAGAGGGAAATATTTACTTTTAGCATTTAGCATATTGATTTAAATATTGATCATTCCATTCAAGTGGAAATTTTAAGTTTTAATGATAATTTTTTTAATAGCCAAAGAGTTCTGCAGAATTGTCTGTTCAAAGGTTCTTGTTTACACTTTTTGAAAAGAAAACATCTGGCTATTTAAAGATAAAATGTGAATCTATTTACTACTTAAATTATGGCTTATAGAAAACAGAAAACTGTATTCGAACAGAAATGTATAATAACTTGTTGGTTAAGTGTGCTTATTTCAATTTGATTGTTTTCATCTTTGTTGGTATTATAGCCAAACTAGGTATTATATTTTAAAGCATCAGATTTTATTGCAAAATGGAAAGGCATTGATTTAATATGGCAGAGTACAGCATGCTCACAGAGTTTTTTTATGGCTGAAGATACTGATAACTGATAGAATCTGTGCCATATTGGGTAATCATACTTGAGCTTGTTTCTCTCTTTTTTTTTTTCTTGGTGATGCTGGGGAGTAAACCCATTGCCTTCAAAGTAAGCTACATTCCAGGCTGTGTTTTGTTTTGTGACAGTCTCAGAAGGTAGGCTTGAACTTGTGGTCATCCTGTTTCATTCTGCCAGAATGCTGAGATTGCAGGTATAAATCACTATACCTGGTAGCTTATTCTCAGTTTAACACTTACATCCTTAATTATAGTTAACTGCTAGTGCTCATTCCATTTCACATGTCTTTATTTGAAGGTGTAGAAGATTATCCTAATAAGGTGATTATAGGTTTCTGAACATAATTTTTCCGAGTCATAAATTTAAAATTTTTATATTCCTCTTTAATAAATGTTATGTAAATTTTTAAAAAAGTTCTATCCAAGTACTAATTTTTTTCTTTTCTCCCTTGTGCTGAAGATAGAACCCACGGCTTTGTATGTGCTAGCAAGTGCTCTGTCATGAGCTAAATCCAGTCCCTATCTGTTTTTTGAGATTATATCCCCTTTAAATTATTAATGGACAGATGTATTCTCAATTGAAGATCATATATGCTACTCATTTGAGATTGTGAAGTGTCATCAGAGAGCAGTAGGCCAGGAGAAGTAATAATTTAATATTGTTTGTAATTTATGATTGCTTCAGTTACTTTGGGCAGACCATGTAACATTTCAGTGCCTCAGTTTCTTCATTTGCAGAATGAAAGAGATACTTCTGTTTGCCTCCTAATTTACAGAGTGAAAAAGATACTTCTATTTTCCTCCTGATCTGCATCACAAAACCATTGCGAGGGAGTTGAACTGACATTTGTGTAGAGGAGTTTAGACAGAAGTTAGCTGTGCTATGTCCCCTCGTGGTACCTCAGGTGTACAAGTAGAAGTGATCATCCCATAAAGGGGTCCAGCTTCTTATTGTTACAGAGAAGCTTACAAGTCCTCAAAGCAAAAATTATTTCTGAATTAATTGAGTAAAAGTCCTGTGAAAATTTGTTTTATTATTTGGCCTACTATTTAGGTTTACTTTGGAATAGTTTTCTTTTTTCTTTTATTTTTTTTATTGTGGAACAGGGGATTGAACTCAGGCCCTTGTGTTTGCCAGGCAAGCCCTTACTCTACTGAGCTGTCTCCCCGGCTCTCAAATATTATTTTTCTT
>NW_004524578.1:36180988-36184252 GCF_000260255.1 Octodon degus
AGTACAATGACTGCTTTAGAAACTGGTTTTCCAGTCTTATCTTCAACAAATCCATGAACTCCTTTGTGAACCTCTACCAACATGCTAAGAAGGGACTTTTTATTTTCTGCCCACAAGGAAGGGAGTTGTGCTGCACTAGGAAAGTAGCAGCAGCTTGTGTACACAGTGATTTCTGGGCAATGTCCATAGGTGACGCTATAGTCCTTCATGCTACCCAGGTGACTGTGCCATTCTGCTCCGCGCATTACTCCTCCTGGAATATTCTCATCTGACTTATTTGGGCAACTGGGCTGACTGCATTGATGGGTGATTATTTGCATAAAGGGATGCCAAGTGCTTCAGAGTCTCTTTGTTTTCCACTGTCCGCACTGGCTTGTCATATGGGTATGTGACCAGCACAGAACCACCATCTAAAGCAACAGAAAGACTGATGTCCTGTTTTTGAATTAAATTTTCAATGATGGCTTTAGTCTCAGGCTGGGAAGCATTATTTGTAAAATCTGTATCCAGGTCTTTGCCATGGGCATTTGTTTGTCCTATCTTTGAAGTACAGTCTTTCTCTTGTGCTCGCTTTCTCCCATCTGGATTTAGAGAAGGGACAATCACAATCCTGGTCCTGTCAATCAATTGGGTAACAGCTGGGTTCTTTCTGTAGTTTAGGCAGAGAAATTCTGCAAGAGCCAAAAGCAGTTCAGTTCCAACTGGAACATTTCCATGGATACCAGCAACAAAACGAATCTTCGGTTCTTCAGGCTCAGATATGTTGGGCTTATTGGAGATTTCAAGGGACCAAATGTGATGATATTCAGCACTCTGTCCCAAAGTGGTAAGATTTGTAAAAAGTGGATAGTTCATTACAAGTCCTCTCAAAAATTCTGATAGGTCTTTATATGAATGGTATCGATAAAGAGCCAGGTTTGAGGAGGAGCTTAACATGATGCCTTCCAAGCCATTTTCAGCTGAAAGGTCTTTAATTAAAGCTTCAAACTCCTTAGTAGTTGGGTCACTGGTATCATCAGTGCTGGTGCTATCCCCCTTTCCTTTTTTAGATTCATTATTTGCATCCACTGATGATCGAAGAAGTGTGAAGTTGACCTGAATAGCACCTTCACTCTTGACAGTTACATTCTTGGTAACTGGGTTATACCCTCGAGCAGATGCTGTGATTTTATAAGTTCCTGGAACTAAGAGACGCCAGTAATCTCCAGTTTTATAAGTAGTCACTGGATGATTAATTTCAGCAACACTAATGGTGGCATTTAATATACCCCTGCCATCGGTAGCATCAAGGACAAATCCTTTGACACCCTGATGAACCTGTTTTATAAACTGGATTAAAGATCTTCGATTCTGTTCCCAAAACTTTGGCAGATCTTTCTCAAATGGATATTTCACACAACTTAGTTCAATAGTTACTTCAAAGCAATTTGTTTGTAAATAGTTCCAGTCCTGCATACCACCTGGGACATTATACCAGTTAGCTCCATTTGTTATGCCATGAGGGAAATATTCATTAGGGTACATATTCTTGCAAGGTCTACCTTGAAACATCTGGGAATTTTCCTTGGAATAAGAAAGTGCTACTTGTTGGAACACGGCGTCATCTGGTGATTTACTATATAAGACAAGTCCTTGCTCATCATCATCAAAAGGATAATTAACCACCAAAGAACCTCCATGCAGGTTTGCTGATAGTACAAATGGATAGGCCTTCATCCAACTCATTACGGCAATAGTTTCTGGTTGGGTAGGATCTGTGATCTGAACAAACTGGTCTGGAAAATTTCGGTTCAGGTCAAAGTTGTTGCTGTTGTTTCTGCCAATTTCACTTACTGAATCACCTTCCTGAGACTTTTCATATCCATCAGGATTCATGGATGGCATAAGGTGAATTCTAGTGTTACGGACCAAATCTGTTACTTCGGGATCTGTTCCAAAGTTCTTACAGAGGTATTCAATGAGGTTCAGTAGCAGTTCTCTTCCAACTACCTCATTACCATGCATATTTCCAATGTACTTAAATTCTGGTTCACCTGGTTCACGGACACCTGGATTATCAGATATCTCCATCACATAGAGTTCTCTTGATTCTACTGATTTTCCCAATGAGTAAAGCCGAGTGATATTAGGATAGTCATTGGCAAATCTTCTCAAAAAGATTTCCATGTCAGGAAAATTGTGATGGTGAAAATCTTTCGGCTGAATTGGCTGGTGAGAGGATAACGTTCCAGAGGGAATCTTGGGGAGAATAACTGTGCTAGCAGTTGCCAAAATCTCAGTTGTGTCAGGGATTACGGAAGTTGCAGTTGGCCGAAGGGAAAAATCCACTTCTGTGGCTGGTCCTTCTTTCACAATTATATTATGAATAGGCAATGACATATACCCAGTTGAAAGTGCTGTAAGATTATAACTTCCAGGAACAAGTAATCTGTGGAAATCACCAAATCTGCCTGTTGTGATGTTATGATTAATACCAGCCACCGAAATGGTTGCATTCTCTAATCCAGATCCTGTTACTGAATCTTTAACAAATCCTTTAATTCCAATGTGGACTTTTTCAATCAATGTAATCAGAGATTCACGATTGTTCTCCCATTCCTGTCGAAGCTGAGAAGCAGGTGGGTACTTGCAACAAGATAATTCTAATGTGATCTCAAAACAATTGGCCCATACGTAATTGTAATCTTGCATACCACCTTCCACATCATACCAATGTGCACCATTTGTGATCCCATCTTTGAAAGTCTCATCTTCATCTCCTGGACAATGAGGTTCACCAGTTTTCATTATAGGGTGATTTTGAAGCATAAGCTTTTGCCAAGTATTTGAAGACTTCATCATCTGAGGTGTTGCTATAGATTCCAGTTGCCTGATGTTGTGGAGAATCATCAAAAGGATAGCTTGCTACCACAGAGCCACCATGCAGATTTCCAGAAAGCACAAACTTGTTCCTGCGGATCCAGTCGATGAGGGCTCGCACTTCGGGCACCTCGTCCAGGGAGGGGGGCTCGCCAGTGCTGAACTGGTCCGGGAAGCTGCGGTTGAGGTCGTGGCCCCGGCTGTTGTCGCGGCCGCTGGTCCCGCAGTTGCCTTCGCGGGAGCGCTCGAAGCCGTCGGGGTTGAGGCTGGGCAGCACGTACACGTCGGTGGTGTTGAGCAGGAGGACGAGGCGCGGGTCCCCGCGGCGGTAGCCAGAGGCCAGCTCTCGGGCCAGGTAGACCAGCACCTGGCGCGACACGGTCTCGTCGCCGTGCATGTTGCCCA
>NW_004524578.1:36184352-36191616 GCF_000260255.1 Octodon degus
TTTCAAAGTTTTATTGATAAACAGATAGCAATGAGACAGTTTCAAATCCAATCAGAAGTACAGTTTCAATCAAATATTTTTCTTAAGAATAATGTTTTTCATCAGGTTTTGTCATGAAACTCAGATGCTATTGTAAAGTTGAAAAATTTATCCATTTACTTTAATAACTTTTATAGTGTCACAGGTAAAAATTGATGGGAATGTATAAAGAAATGTTACTATTTCCTTTATTAATTTTTTGATTATAATAATTGAAACATGTATATATACTTTACAGATAATATAGATTTCCTTTGAATTTTGAGTTATTTCCAAAATAATTTTTGGTTACTTCTGTGATCCCAAGTCTTCAAATTTTAAATAATATTTGTCTTACAGGATTTTATATGCAACCACATAGGAAAGTTACTTTGCTGAGTAAATATGAGTTTGTAACTCTAGGAGGCTAAGAGATTTTTGGGCCTTCCCCCTCCTGGAGAACTAAGTTAATATTTGTTAAACTGCCTTATATAAAAATCTGTATATGTACAAAATCTTCTGTTTTGAGAGGCTTATTTACATGTAGACACCAGCTGTAAATTATTAGTACTAAATTCATATGCTTTACATGCAAAGTACATTTCTTAAAGACTATTTATGGTAATTACTTTTCAATCTCCTTCTTACATGATAAAGAATATCTGATTAGAGTTTTCTAAAGTATTTTTCTAAATAATTATTAAGCAAGGATGTTTAGTAAGCTAGTGGTACAGAATAACCATTGCAGAAAGTAATACTAACCTCTCAATTTCATGAATCACTTATAAATTACTAGTTAATTTTTTATGGCACAAATAACTTATCAGTAGAGCATTTTTTTTGTTAAAAACTTTTATTTATTTTTTTGGTGCAGTACTGTGGTGCTGGCTCAGAAGTACACCCACTCCCTTTTTAATTTTTTTTCTTTTCTTTCTTTTTTTTTTTTTGAGACAGGATCTTACCAAGTTGCTAAGTTGCCCAGGCTGAATTTGAACCCACAGTCCTCATATCTCAGCCTCCCCAAATGCCATCATGCCCAGATTAAAAAACATTCTTAAGAATAAAGTCTATCTAATTATTAAAATTGGCTCTCTTCCAGATGAATACAAGGGCTTTAGAATAATTTCATGGTACAGAAGTTGCTTTCTTCACAAAAGTGGTAGAAACTACATCAGAGCATTAGCTTTCCTTTTATAAAGACTAGATCAGAGAATTCAGCAATGCAGATATTCAAAAAGTAATCCTATCAGTTGATTTCTGATTTCTTGCCTCTACTGTTTGTTTAGATTATCACTCCTGAAATTGATGGACTAGGGAGATAGCTCAGTAGAATAAGTTCTTGCCTGGCAAGCACAAGATCCTGAGTTCAATCCCTGATTCTGCAAAAAAAAAAAAAGAAAAGAAAAATTGAAACAGAGTATGTATCTAAATTAAATGTGGGTAGAAAAGTCAACATGTATAAAGTATATTTAGCATATCAATGAAGGAATTTCATTTATGTTTAATAATAGACTTCATTTTCAGTATGTTTAATGGTCTTAGGGAATGTAGATGATAGTGTATTGATTACCATAGTAAAGGAAAAATATATTATTGCAGTTCACACTCTTCAGTAAGATAAGTTTTGTACTTGTGATGTGAGTGGGCTAGGCCTGAAAATCAGAAGGATAAAGGTATATTTGCACTAAAAAAACACGTTCTTGAGAAATCTTAGCGTATTCAAAGTGTGACAGATTGTGCTAAATATTTTAAGAAGTAAATAGATTTAGGCTTTTGTCTTTCTTTTCTATCACTTTTGTACATTTTCCTTCCTTATGCTTTCCTTCCTTTCTGAGATCTGTCTTTATCCTGTGGCTTTCAGCACGCTGATAGACTTTTCTCCTGTTTTGTGTACACAGTTGTTTGTGATGGGTATTACATTCAAATGGAACTACATTGGACTATAAATTCCACTGCTTTAATAGTAATGTACTTTAATGTAAAGTAGTGAAACAGATTTTGGTAGGCAACTAGGCCACATCTGAAGGTAAATGTGAAGTGTGCTGGGTCATTGTGTTGTCACTTAGGTCACCAAGGAGAGCACTTTAGTGAAATAATTATTTCAGTGTAATGTTTTCCCATAAAAAGGTATTCCCACTAAAGGGGCAAAAGAAAAAAAAAAGAACCATGAGACCTTTTTTCATAAATAATAATGCATTAAACATTTCCATAGGAGAGTTGAAACAATAAAAGAAAATTGCAGGAGTCCTTAAATATGAATGCCTCTCTGTGTAGGGAGCTTCAAACTCAGTGGCTTTTTCCTGCCCAGCAACTTGACACACCAGGCAGTATTATCTCCTTTCCAAAGTCCTGGAGACTGGATTTATGAGTAGTCAGCCCCAGTAGCTGCCCCTGGCCACTGGACAGGGAACATGGGCTTACCTCGAGCTTCTTTAGCCCCAGCCTGGTTTAACTAACATTTTATTTTCATTTTCAAAGATTTGGTCATTGAGGCCAGCTGAAGCTTTGCTGTAATTTTTCAATTAATCCTTTTTCTTTTGTCCACCCCCTTTCTTTTCTTCTCCCCTCCCTCCCTCTTCTCTCCTTTCTTCAGTTCCCTGCTTATTCCCTTCCTCTCCCCTCCTCTTTCCCTTCCTGACAGGATTTCCTGTTTTGCACAAGCTAGTATGAACTTATAGACTCAAAGTGATCCTCCTGCCTCAGCCTCTTGAGTAGCTGGGACTACAGATGTGCATCTGACTATTACATTTCTTAATAAAGCAAGACTAGGGGCCGGGGAGATGGCTCAGTAGAATAAGCACTTCGCTGGCAAGTGCAAGGACCTGAGTTCAATCCCCGGTTCTGCCAAAAATAAATAAATAAATAAATAAATAAATAAATAGATAGATAGATAGATAGATAGATAGAGCAAGACTATTGACGTACTGCTTTTGTTATAGGTGTTCTAAAATATGTTTGTTTTAAATGAACTTCCTTTTCCTTGGAAAACCTTTTCTTTTGTGATTATTTTTATCTCACTATTTTGTAAATGGAGAATTTTACTCCATTTGGTTCAAAATAGTAGAAAGAGCATCTTACTATGACATGTATAAAGTCATAATTTGTTAAACAGTACAACATCATTTGGAGTTGACATTAACACATCTTGTCAACTTACTCAGAAGTGTATTTATCAAAAAGATGCTGGCTGACATCTTCCCTACTTAAGATACCAAGATGTAGGGGAGAGAATGTGTATTTTTTTTTTTAAGCAATCCAATGGATTTGTTTTTGTCCATATTTTGAAACCAACTTGAAGGATTTTTCTCATTATGGAGGGTAGAAATTTCTTTTTAATTATTATGCTCTAATATATATTTAACATATTTATAAATTATGACAATGAAAAATACAAAAAAGCTCTAATATTGATCTTATTTCCTGCTATTTAATTTTATAAAGTTTTTATAAGTAACTAATTGTACTGCTTCTATAGTTTAATTTTTTTTTCTCAAATAAGTTCTGACCATATCTTAAGAAAACTATTCTAAAGTTCAGTAGTCTAACATGAATCTGAAACACACACACTTCAGTACCCAAGTAAATTGTACCAAAAGCCTAACTTCTGTGTTGCATAAATAAAGTGCTTTTTATTTTCCATTCCTCTAATTCAGTTCATTAGGTTAATTAGAAGATAGATTTTTCAAATGTGCATCTCTTCATAGTTTTTCAAAATGTTCAGTATATTTTAGTGCATGATGCCAAATTTATCTTTAATCAGCTATTATCTGACCTAACAAATGTTTTCTGATCAGTGGATTGTAGGTTTCCTTACTTTTCTCAGCAAATTCTCACTACACTTTCAAATATGTACTTGTAAATAGCTTCAAAGTGCTATCTATAAGTAAGTTAGCATTTTTTACCTTATCTGTTGTAATGGTTTCTCAGTTTGAATTTGACAAACTTGTTGACTTGCAATTTCTTTGTAGTACTGTAATTTATTGTGATGTAATGAATTTTTCAAATATTTATATAATTAGTTAAAATATAGAAAATTATGTAGCTTTGCATGAAATAAACTACATTTCTATAAGTTATAAGGAATTTGCTGATTATTTATACATTTCATTTGAAGTAGATACTTAAGTAGATTTAGGCATTCTTTTTTCCTTACAAATTTATTAGCAAAAGAAATTACATAATTATTGCAAAAGAAATACTTTAAGATAAAAAATTAAATATGTGTGAAAAAAAGGTTTTAGGTACTACATTACTATTTGTGCTTATAGTTGAAACAGAAATAACTATGCAAATTAGTGTAGAAACCAATAAACCATTTCACCCCACAAGAATGGCTATCATAAAGAAATCAACCAACAACAAATGTTGGAGAGGCTGTGGGGAAAAAGGAACCCTTCTCCATTGCTGGTGGGAATGTAGATTGATGCAACCATTATGGAAATCAGTGTGGAAACTCCTTAAAAAACTAGGACTGGAAATCCCATTCAAGCCAGCAATCCCCCTACTGGGAATTTTCCCAGAGGAACTGAAAATGTCATATCCTACTGATATATGTGTGCCTATGTTTATAGCAGTGCAATTTGTGATAGCCAAATCTTGGAAACAACCAAGATGCCTATCACCTGAGGAATGGATGAAAAGATGTATTTGTATACAATGGAGTATTACTCAGCTATAAAGAATGATAAACTTAAAACCTTCATATTTAAGTGGATGCCACTTGAAGATATACTCGTAAGTGAAACCAGACTCACATGTGTAAATATTGTATAGTCTCCCTAGTATAAGAACTCAGAAGAACTAGAATAGAAAGGTACAACACAATTAAAAGGAAAGCAAAAACTTGAGGATTGGACAGTGAGGAGAGGGCAAGGAGAAAAGCTGGGAAACATGACAGAGGCAAAGTCATACATTTATACACACAAGATGGGTAAGGCAAGGATCCTGACGATCCGTAGCGTGTTTTTGAAACTAGCAGTTAATTGGTAGGATTCTTACCCTGACTAACTATATATGCTGATAACTGTGAACTAAGTAGCTGCACTGAAGATACCAATGTGTAATGGTAGGATCATGCTTGGAATGCCTGTCATTCTGGTCTTCTGAATACATACTGCTTGTCATGACATACTAATTATTGCCATACTGTCTCTCAAGTAAATGTTTGTTTAAAAAACAAAGTAATAAATGAAAGCAAGAGACAGAAAAAAAAGTCACAGGACAGTCCTGCTACAATGCTGTATATGGTTAGATTTCTTAATTTCTGTGTAAAATTAGGTAATTTTTCATATTTCAAATTTTTTGAATTTTTTCAAAATTTTTGTCTTTGTATTCTGTAGGGACTTAAAGTTTAACATATCAATGCTTTATGGAAAATACCTGTTCCATGTTATGCCCAAGATGTTTGATATTCAGACAGATAGTTAAACCCAACTGAATATATTGTAGGGTAATAATAAGCTCTTTTGGAGGGTTAACAATCTAAGTTTGCAGAGCAAAAGTTAGAGAAAAAGAAATGGAAAAACTGCCAACATTTTGGCCCTATCCTTTCAAGGTCAGTGAGGACTCAGAACATAGGAGAAACTATACTGTAACATGATGTAACTCGGTTGTATCCCAAATTTTCTGATCAAGGACATTATGGGGCCACAGAGGAATGTGAGCAATGGTGTAGTGTGACTAAGAGTCACATGGAGAGAAAACATTCTCTCAGGCTTTCACAGAGAGCAAATGGGTCAAGCAATGGCTGTGACTAATCCGCATGGCTGACACTCACAAAGGATCTACAAACTGTGGTATAGGGTTTCAGGTTAAATCCTGAGGGGATTTGACTGACTTTATATACAAAAGTTACATTTCTTTTTATATAGGTCTTGGTTTATCTTGGTCTTAACCACCCAGCAGAAAAGTATGAAAATGAAGTATAAAAAGCAAAGCCACATTAATATGCTGAGCTGTAAAAAGTTCAAGTACCAACTTCAGACATTGCCAGTCTTACAGAAAACTCACTACTATTATGGACTACTGAACTATTTTGGAAGGTTCTGCTGAGTTCAAGCACCTACAATATTTGAATGACAATGGAATGCCCTTCTCTGACAAAACTAACCAAAAAAGTGGGATAGAAAATGACGACCCTTGACGGACAACCCGCTTGAGCCCCTCTCCTGTCCCTCTCAGACAGGAGCTTTCTTTCCCTCAGTAAATATATTCTGCTCATAGTCGCCCCCCCCCAAAAAAAAATCGATGACCCTTTTGTATCTGTATACTCAAAATAGTTAGGATAGATACACAGCTGCATTCTCAATTCAATGAATAGAGAGATTTGTTATAATAGTGTTTGAGACAGGATATCATGTCTGCACCTTGTACAATGAATAACTATTAAGACAATATGCAATGTATTATTGAAAATGTGACAGTAATCGGTTGTGAAACTGCCTCATTGATATTTTTTTCTCAATAAAATTATTTTTTTAAAAAGAAACCAATTGAATTGAAAATATGAAAGCAATACCTTGGATCTTTTAAAATATGAATTTTTAAAATTTAATTTATTTTTTTGTATTTTAGGGAAGGCTCTACAGGGTGTTCACGGTCTCATTACTAGATGGGACTCATAGTAATCTGTCTGTTCCCAGCCTCCCATTAGCTGAGATTACAGGTGTGTACCACCGTTCCCAGTCTGAATTGCTGTCTCAGCCCACCCTGGGGGCAGGGCTGACATGGCAGGCCTGGGGATTAAACCCCCAGCCCCTGCACCTGCTCGCAGGTGCTTTAATCCACTGAGCTAGTTGGCTGGCCCGAAATTTTGCATAAAGTAATAAAACTTTATGCTTACCAAGAAACATTAAGCAAATTGCTTTTCTATATGCAAAAAATAGCCAATTGAAAATTTAAATTAGAAGTACAGCTAACATTTGTGTAAGCACTAAAGTTTGTAAAAGATCTATATGAAGTAAAGTACAAAATTCTGTTGAGCAATCAGAGATTAAGTACATGGAAAGATACTCCATATTCATGAATAGTAGTATTCACTATTGTGAAGGTAATATTTCTTCCTAATTTGTTCTGTAGATTCAATGTCATGCAATCCAGAATTCTAACAAGTTGGTTTTGGAGGGTTTTTTTTTTTTTCTTCCATAGTTTTATTGAGAAACAAATAGCAATGAGACAGTTTCAAATCAAATTGGTAGGACAGTTTCAATAATTAAACACATTGCATACATTCTTCCTAGTGGATAAT
>NW_004524578.1:36191716-36194573 GCF_000260255.1 Octodon degus
GCCGCCGCCTCCCTCAGTGCCTTGCCCAGCTCTTCTTCGTGATAGTAGCGATCGAACTGGCCCTCGGCGCCCGCACTCGTTGTCGTGGTCGCCTCTGCCTTCTTGATGTGCGCCGCCCAGGCCGGGCTCTTCAGAAGCAGCAGCAAGTATAGCAGAAGCGGAAGGCGTCCCAGCCGCCAGGGCGGCCGCGAGTCCCAACCGCTCGCCATCTTCCAGCCGCTCCGCTAACCCCGGCTCCGCTCCCGCGGCTCCGAGCTCCGGGAGGCCCGGGCCAGCCGGATGGACATTTTCTTTTAAAGAAATAATCTAAATGGAATTAATTAAAGTCAAAACATTAAATGTTAAAGGCCATTTTTATTTAATGTCCCACACACCAATGCACCAAATAATTTTGCAAAAGATAACATTACCTTGCATCATATCAGTAAAGAAGTGAACTGGATCTGATTGCAGTTGCTGCTTTTCCCCCAGGTATACACTGTGCAATTCAGACTGTGAGAAGCTACTGCTCAAAAAATGCTCTGGGTTATTGAACAGATAGATTACAAAGTAAGAAAGGGATGGAGGTAGAATCTGTAGATTCAAAGAGACATAAAATTTGAAGCTTCAATGAACAAGACTAACAGTATATCAGGAGCACATTTGAGAAGTGCTGTAAAACAGTATACTAAACATATACTAAACAAGTGTAAAATTTTACCTAACTTTAAATTCATTGGTTAAATCCATTTTTCTCAATGAGGTCTAGCTGAGCTACCTTATTAAAAATTAGAAAATTCAAAATCTATCAAACTCACTCCATATTGCCTCAGCATTCTCAGCCCTTGTAATTAGGCTAATTGTTTTATTTTTATATGCTTTTATTGTCTAGCATACTATATATTTTTCATTATGCCTTCTGCTTGTTTGTACACTCCCCTCAAATATAAATTGAGTGTTCTCTTCATTAATGTATTTTAAATGTTAGGATGCAACCCATTCATGTAATATCTGGTGAAGAAGTGGATTAAAGAATCAATGTGAATTATTCTCTGAGCAGGGACAGAAAACACTGACCTTCCAGAAAATTAAAAAATGCACATTTACATACACATTCATTATTGAAATGTACACTATAAAATCACAAAAACATCTACTGTTCTCTTTTCTGATCGTTAGAGCTCAGGAAATTTCTGCTTCTCATCCTACAAAGTAGTGTACACATTCAGTGCATACTAAAGACAACCTTATGGAAGTCAAGAGGCCCAAGCCAAGTCAACTTTGTAAGCAAGGACTGCCAGAATAGTAAGGCTTCATCATATCTGACTGCAAAGATAAGAATTTTATGATTGTCGTGGTTTGGGTCTTTACAAAGGGAACAATACAATATAGGACACATTTTAGAAGATTATTTCATAATGAATCACCCAAAGAATCATATACAAGAATGCAGGAAATCTTTCCACACACTAAAAACCAAAGAATCCACTGAGGGTACAGATCAATCCCACAATAATGTCCTGCATGAATCCAGCTTAAGACCTAGAGCCTATAATAATGCCTCTTACAAGTCCAACTGGAGGCCTAGAGCTCGAGACAATGTGTCATGGAGGCCTGCCTCGAAGATCTGTGCTAGGAGGCCCAGCGTCAATAGAGGAAGTTAGAAGGTCTATGGCAACAGGATCAAGAATCTGTGCTAACAGGCTGAGGGATCTGAACTGGAGCCAGGAAGCAATGCTCAAGGTAAGAATCAGAGCACTCCTGAAGAGTACCACAGCCATCTGCAGCAACAGTGAGGTCCTGAGCTCCTCCATGGATGAGAATAACCGAATTCCCATCAGGAAAGCCAATGTGACAAGCTTCTTCATGAGGCTGAGCAGTGCATGATCTCCCCCTCCAGAGATAGGAAACGATGCTCAAGGTGAGAATGAGAGCTCTCCCAAAGTGAACCTTAACCATTCTCAGCAACAGTGAGGTCCCAAGCTCCTCCTCCAATGAAAACAGCCAAGCTCATCAGGAAAAGCAGCATGACAAGGTCCTCCAAGTAGAGAAGCCTAAGAGAAACAGCAGCTCCCTAACAGCCTCCCAACTTCTCTAGCTTTGCCTCTCGTGCTGCTGGCAACAATCCACAGGTGGGCCTCCCTCCCCCAGCACCCTGATAGTTGAGTTCAGCTGGGTGCAACAAGTTGATCACTAGTTGGCAATCCATCACAACAGTTTCACTAAATGAAAGTTATTAGAAAAATTCACATTGTGAAATAAAAATTAATAAATTTCTAATCCAGGAAATTTTTATATTAGGTGACAATATTATAAACACTGAGTGCTCAGAAAATTCATTTTCGCCTCTTCCTGTGCATTACACCTGGACTATAGTCCCAGGGTCATTTGCATGTAGTAAAATCATAGATTAAAATAAAAGAAAAACTTGATTAGGTTCTCCCTATACAAAATAAGATATCCAATGTCTTACTTACTTTCTCATTGCTAGGATAAATACCCACAGGTTAAAGGAGGAAAGATTTATTTTTAGTTCATAATTAGTAAAGGTTGCAGTTCATACTCAGCTGGCTCCAAGGCAAGGTAGCATGGCAGAGGGGCATGGCGGAGGGGAAATAGTCCATAGAATGGCAAGCAGGAGGCAATGAAGCAGCAAAATTGAACCTCTTGTTTTCTTTTATTCCATGCAGACTATAAGTCTACTAGTTGGTACTACCCATACCCAGGATGAGCCTTCCACCCTAATCCTATCAGCAGACTAAATTATCACACATCCTTAATCCATATTCAAATACCCTAGATCTAGCCACCTCTGAAAGGACCCATCTATGAGCTTTGGGGAAGGATCTAGATATGAACCATTATAATATATATATAT
>NW_004524578.1:36194673-36199486 GCF_000260255.1 Octodon degus
TTTGCAGGGTATAGTAGTCTGGGCTGGAATTTGTTTTTATAGAGGACCTGAAGTACTCTGCTCCATGCTCTTCTTGCCCTCATGGTTTCTGAAGAGAAGTCGGCCATGATGGTGATATGTTTTCCTTTGAATGTGGTCTGTTTCTTTTCTCTAGCAGCTTTCAGTATATTATTCTTGTGCTGAATTTCTGGGATCTTGACAATTATATATCTCAGTGTGTTTTTCATTGGGTTGAGGTTACTTGGCGTTCTGTATGCTTCATTTACCTGAATGTCAGATTATTTCCTCATATTTGGGAAGTTTTCTGCTATTACTTCTGCCCATATTTTTTAATGTTATTTGTATTGACTCCTTCTTTCTCATTGATGCCTATTAGTCTCATATTGTTCATCTTGGCATCATCTTGCAGGTGATGGATTATTCTTTCCTGCATCCTCGTTGTTTTTAAGAGATCCTTTCTTACCTTTTCACTAGTTCCCCAGCATCTTCAAGATCTGAAACTCTGTCCTCACTTTCACTTAAATGGTTTTGCAAGCTTGTGATTGAAATTTTAATTTCCTCTATATCTCTTTGACTCTGCTTCATGCGATCTCTTTCTTTCCTGTATTGCTCATTCAAGGAATCAGTCATTTTTCTAATCTCCTGTATTTTTTTTTATCAATGTCTTCTTTAGAAGCAGTTATGAATTCTTTTACTGCAGTGTTTTTTTTTCAGATTGGCTTTCCTCCCTATGTTTCTGTAATTGCTTCTTCATTTCAGATGCTATGGGTTGTGAGAATTCTTTTTTTATTTCAGAAAGGAATTGTTCTCTGAGTTCCTCTATAGCTTTCTGCTGTTGCTTATTTTCTATAGACCCTATTAATTTGTACATTTGAGCTGAGCTAGTAGAAAAGAATTTCACTCTGAGTTCGTCTATGACTTTCTGCTGCTGCTCATTTACTATGGACGCTATTAATTCATACATTAGAGCTGAGCTAGTGTCGTGTGCACTTGTTCTGGGTGGGCATTGGGTTTCCTCCATATGTTTCTGCATTTGATTCTTTACTGCAGATGTTATTAACTCAGGGATTTCTTTTTTTATTTCTAATCTGAGTTCTTCTATATCTTTCTGCAGCTGGTTCTTTATTTCAGAAGCCGTTGATTCATTGCTTTCAGCTGTGTGATTCCCAATTTGTTCTATGTTAGTGTCCTCTGCACTTGTTATGAGTGGGCTTGGGTTCTGAGATTGCATTTTGTTCCTTCTCGTCATTTTGTGCAGCACTGTCTTCTGACCTTTGTTGTAGATCTTTGTTGCAGTTATAACCTTGGCACCTACTGAAGTTCAGGTACACATCTACAAAGTTTGGTTTTATCCAGCTGTGCCTGGCTTGGGTCTGGCTGCTGTGCTCAGCTCCTTCCCGCTGCTGCCCTTGAGGGTGAACCTGTTGTGCCCCTCTGGCAAGATGTTCTGCTTCTGGACTAGCTGGGTAGTTCTGTCCCCTACCCTCTCTGCAGGGATTGCAGCTGCAGGGTTTCACCCCAGGCCTGTATGCCAGGCCTGACCTGAGCCTGGAGGGGACAAAGTGGAGTAGGGGGGAGAAGCAGCTCTCCCACACACTCACCGGGCCTGGGCTAGGACTGAGTCTCGGTTTTTGAGTATTGACAAACTATTTGTAAAGTTACATGTAGAAGTAAATGTCCCAGAGAAGCTAACTCAATATAGAACAAATGCAGGGCACTAACCTATCTCACTTCAATGCCTCCTATAACAATACAGTAATTAAGATATTGTGGTATTAGGAAAGAATAGGTAGAAACAGCACAGCCCAGGAATGGATCCTCGTACATATATTCAGTTGATGTTTGATGAAGGAACAAAGGCAATTAAAGGGACAGGGAGATGGCTCAGTGGCACTTCCCTGGCAAGAGCCAGGGCCTGAGTCATTCTCTGGTTCCGAAAAAAAAAAAAAAAAGACACCAAAGGCAATTAAGTGAAAAGAGTCTTTTAAACAAATAGTGTGGAAATTACTGAATTCATGAAAGAAAGGAGTCTGCACACTTTGTTTTACACACTGATCTTATAGCTTTCACAAAAATTAACTCAAAATTGGCCTTCTACAGAAAACAGAAAACTACAAAATGTCTAGAATATAATGCAGGAAAGAATCCAGGTGATCTTGCATTTGTCACTGAATGTTCAGATGTAACACTAAAACCATAGTCCACTGGAGAAAATTTTAAAAGTTGAATTTCATTAAAATTATAACTTCACTTTGCAAAGAACAAGATATCTATAAAGAAGTTACAACCCAAATATATATATTAAAAAAAACCTTGAAAATCAGTATCAGATATGGCAATGTATCTCGTATTCCAGCTAGTCAGGCTGAGGCAGGAGATTTGCCATGATTAAGGCTACCCTGGGGTGGTTTGGGGTTTTTACAAGGTGAACAATAAAATACAGGACATATCTTACAAGAGTATTTTATAAGGAATCACCCAAAAATCGCATACAAGAAGTGCAGGAAATCTATCCACATACTAAACACTAAAGAATCCAACTGAGGGCCCAGATCCTAATATCCTTCAAGAATCCAGGTGAAAAACTAGAGCTCATTAACTGCCTCCCACAGTCCTAACTAAAGGCCTAGAGCCCACAACAAAGTCTCATGCAGGCCTGCTTCACAGATCTGTGCTGGAAAGGCCCAATGGTGAGCGAGTAGTGGAAGCTAGAAAGTCTATGCAAGCAGGATAAAGGATTGGTGCCAGCAGGCTGAGGAATCTGAACTGGAGCTAGGAGGCAATGCTCAAGATAAGCACCAGAGCTCCCCCAAAGGTACCACAGTGATCCTCAGCAACAGTGCGGTCCCAAGCTCCTCCAGTGATGAAAGTTGAGTTTCCAACAGGAAAGCCAATGTGACCAACTTCTCTATGATGCTGAACAATGCACCATCTTCCCCTCCAGAGCCAGAAAGCGATGCTCAAGGTGAAGACTAGAGCTCCTCCAAAGTTCATTGGGAAAGCCAGCATGACAAGGTCCTCCAGCAGAACAGCACAAGAGAACTAGTGCAGAACAGCTTCTGACAGCTCTTAACAGGTTCTCCAAATAGCATCCCTAGCAGTGTTCAGACAACTCCTGTTTTGCCTTTTATGTTGCTGGCAATAATCCTCACATGGGCCTCCCACACCTAGTTTAATTCAGCTGGGTGTAATACATTGACTACCAGTCAGAAATCCACCTGGGCAACTTAGAGTATCCAAACAATGGGGAAGATGGGATGTAAGTGCTCAGTCATAGAGCACTTACCCAGTGTATTGATTTAGGGTTTTGGAAGAAAGGAATCAGAATCAGAAGCAGGAGAGTCCACAGGGACTATCTGCATGCTTAACAATCAGAAGATCCAGTCGCTGCTCATCTAAAGGCTCAAAGAGGAGGGAGCTGTAGGACAGAGATTACGGATTTAGCTGTAGTCCGAGACAGAAGGTGTAAATCCCTGGTATGAGTCTGCATTGGATGGCAGAGAAATCAGAGTCTGATGTCTGGTGGAAGAAAAGATGAACCCACTCAAACAGAATGGAACTCTAAGAACACAGGACAACTTCTTTTTCTCAACCTAGGCTATAAGCCCAATGATTGGTGCCAAACAATAAGGGAGGTTCTCTCCCACTCCCAGTTTGCTCATCTACATGTCAGTCATCTTTGGAAATGCACCTCCACCTCCCTACACACTCAGAACCATGGTATATTAATTTGAGCATTTCTAAATCCAGTCAAGTTGAAATATGATTAATGATCTCACCTGGCATGTGTAAGGCTCTGTGTTTCAATCTCCAGTACTGAGAAAAAAAATTCAGATGTATCTTGTTATTTGCCGTTCCTCAGGGTTTTGATATGAATCTGCAGATGGTTGATTTATTATGATTTTTGTGTAGTCACACCTCTCTGCTAATGTTAATTTGTATTTGCAGTTGTTCCCTAGTGCTTGCATCCCCACCACAGCTCCACCTCAGATTGTCAGATACTAGATTCTTAGGAGCATCCAACCTAAATCCCTCACAAGCACAGTTCCCAGTAAGGTGCATAAGTTTACGAATCTTACTAGAATCTAATGCCACCACTAATCTAACAGGAGATGGTGCTTAAGAGGTAATAGGGTCTGGAAGTACCATAAGGAGCAGCTAGCAATGCAGATAAAGCTTTACTAGTTCACTGCAGCTCACCTGTTGTGAAGCCAAGTTCCTAATAGGCCACTAACTATGGCTTGGGGTTTAGAGATCTCTACAACGCTATGTAAAATCTAAGTTGCTCGTCTGCCTTTCAATTTTCAGAGCTTAATCAAAAATCCCAAATAGGACATTTTCTTTTTTTTTTTTTTTTCAACTCATAATTAGTTTTAAGTTTAATATTCACTAATTCAGCAAGATTCATTCAGATCAAAGTTACCAAAGATTAACCATCCAATCACACTGAACCCAAAATACAATGTTTCCTTTCTGAAAGATGACAAAGCTCCAAAGTAAATTCCCTTCAATCAGAATTACAGGCATACCTGAACTGGATGGAAACTCACTTGCTAACCACATATTTTCACCAAATTTACATTAGAACTGTAGTCTGTCTTTCTGAAATTGCATGGGCTCATCTTACCAAACTACATGATCAGTACTAGTACAATTACATAGACAGACACTTTGAACATTATCTACTCCATCATTTTGATTTATTAAGGAGCCAGGAGGGGAGAAAGGCTTACAAACTGATCACCAGGACAAAACTATGCCTTGTGAGAAAAGAAAGGCACAACTCAGATTTGGGCACATTAATACTGTGATA
>NW_004524578.1:36209891-36228244 GCF_000260255.1 Octodon degus
ATAGAGTTGTTTCATCAGAGTTGTTGATCAGATAATTGGAACAAAAAATTGCTTCAGCATACCCATTGGAATGGCAAAATTTAAAAATAATAATAAAAGTAAATATTGGCAAGAATGTGAAGCAATGGAACACTAAGAATACAAACCAGTAAATCACCTTAAAAAATTTTGATAATGGCTACTAAAGCTAAAGTATATTGAACCATTTCACTGTAAGATTGATAATATGTGTAAATATGCACAAGAGATATGAGTGTTCATGAAAGCATTATTCATAATAACCACAACCATAGACAATATAATAAATAATGGATAAAGTGGTTTGACTGGATGAATAGATACATGAATAAATTAAAGTAAATTAATTACTTTTATGCAACAATATAAGTGAAACCTCAAAAATACAGTGTAAATCAAAAGAAGGAAAACATAACAATAGTATAAAAGATGAGAAAAGGAGGAAAAAAGGAAACAAAACTTTTGTAAATAAGGAGAGGAGGGGCTAAAGGGGGTTAGAGGACTGGGGAAAATCAAGCTATATCATGTATAAGTACAAATTCCCTATGATGAATGTGAATATCTATCTATCTATCTATCTATCTATCTATCTATATATCTCACACCAATAGACTTAGTTAATTAAAAATATAATGATGCTATTTACATAAAATTCAATATGAGGTAAAACTAAACTAGAGTTTAAAGGTGAATGCTTTGTGGTAATACCTTAAAAAAGCAAGGAATAGATTACCATATGTATCAGTTATTGATTACCTTTGAGGAGAAGGAAGGATTAGTGATTGAGATGACTTCCGAGTTGCTCCATGTCTTATTTGGGGGATGGTTTTATATTTGTTCATGTTGCAATGAGCTGCTGAGCAGTACAGGCTTTAGTGTGTGTTTTTGCTACATTTTATTTAATAATGAAAATATTGACCAGGTAGAAAAAATGATATAATTCCTTATATAAATATACAATTGTATATAAATTTCAAGTGGAGGAATGAGATTACTATGTTGAAAGGTTGTAATATCCAGTAAGAGAGTAAAAATACTACTTAACTTAGACATTTTTAATTTAAATTTGTTTCTAACTGAATCATTGAAACATAAAAAATTGTACATATTTATGGGGTACCATGTGATGTTTTCAAGATATATTTGATATGCTAGAAGTATATTGAATATTTAAATTTTAAAATCTTGTTCTGGCAAAACACAAACTGCCATTAATCCTTGGCAAAATATTCCTCTGTGTTGAACCCTTCTCATCATTCTTGTTACTTACCGAAGAAGTTCTGGAAGTCATCTTTGGTGAGTGTGTTCATGAGGTATGATTAAAAACAAAGTTTGGTAAGGTTGCTACTGAGTACCATCCAATGGAAAAGCAGGTCTGTGGAAACATTGTGATGTGTCTGCATCCTTTTTTTGCCCTGCATCTGGCACCATGTGATGCATGGCTCTTTCCCAGAGTCAAATTGGCCACAAAAGGAAATATTTAGAATCTAATTGAGTCATCAAGGCAGCCATAACAACACGATCAGGGAAGAGGATTCCCAGAACTGCTCCAGCAAGTAGAAAGAATGATGGAATAAGTGTATTTGAAGTGAAAGGTAGAAAAGGATATTACTGGTGGTGTGTGTGTGTGTGTGTGTGTGTGTGTGTGTGTGTTAGCACAATGTGCTTTTAAATTGTATGTTCATCCCGTATATTTTTCAGTCATACCTCAAAGTATTGTGAAATGTTTAAATCTGTTTAAATATATCTATTGCCTTAAACATTTATCATTTCATCAGGATAAAAACATTTATACTTTCTTTGTTTAACTTAGATTTTGAGAAGGATAAGTGTTAGAATCATTTTGGTATTCATTAAAATAATAGAAACAGTGCATAGCTTCTAAAGGAGGAAAAGTGGAATGACAAAAAAGTCAAAAAGAAAACAAAACAGCAAAATAACAAAAGCAGCCCAAGACTTAATTTTATTGTTTAAGGATCTGAGTAACGTTGATCCAACTATAAGGAAAGACAAAGTGATTTTCTAGAAAGTTGGGGCAATACTTTTGACTCAGGGGTATACTCAAGGAATCAGGGTTTTTTTCAATAAGCATGTTTCTACTTACATTCACTATCTTGTATATTCATATTCTTTACACTTTTATGAACATATGCATATTGCAAAATTTTAAAGATTTTAAAAACAAAAGGTATTATTACAAGTAATTTTAATAGTTTCAGTGAATAAAGTCACATGTTCATCTCAGAGATGGAGAAAACATTTTGACAATGCTCACCATTCATCTGTCTTTAACTATCCTTAGAAAACAAAAAATGAAAGCAAGCATTCATTTTCTAAAATAAGATGTATATCCATCTATGTATGTGGAGAAAAATATATACATGAAGAGCTCAGAACTGCAAATGTTATCACTAATACTACAATCTTACTTGAAAGCAAGAAGACAAGAGTGTCTTCCATCACCAATTCTATCCAACAATTTATGTTCCATATAAAAAGACAAAAAGAGAAAACCTGAAGACCAAATGGTGAGACATCTCAACTTGGCACTATGGCAATGTACACAAAAAATTAAAAATTAGTGAGTTAGGCTGGAGAGATGGCTCAGTGGTCTAAAGCACCTACTTGGAACTAGCTTAGCAAAAGCATCAGGGACCGCGGTTCAATCCCCCAGCACCACATGCCAGCCAGCCCCGCCCCTGGGGGGCTGAGCTGGCCACACACACACACCACTCTCTCTCTCTCTCTCTCTCTCTCTCTCTCTCTCTCTCTCTCTCAAATAAATAAAAAAAAAATTAAAAAAAAAAATTAGTGAGTTACTAAAATTGCTTGGAAAAAGGCATCTCTTAACACGCTGTTTGGGAATCCTGGTTAAGTCAGAGACACTGGGAAAATCTCAACCTCAGACTCATTTTTTGCTAAAAAATGTAGGAGATAGTTCATAATATAGTACTACTGTGCAGAGCTGTGAGAATTGTTATCAGACAATACACTCAGAAATACCGGATGTAATATTGCTCTGTGGCATGCACTCATTTTTTAAGAAATACCACTCACATGTATGGTGAGTTCACTCTTTCAGGTATCGTCATCTGTTAAGGTTTGTGGCTAGTTTTCCCCCCAAGCCTCATGCAGTCATGCGGTGGGGACCTCTAGAGTTTGAGGTTAACTCATGATTCACTAGGATTACGGGTCTTAGTCCTGCTGGGATTATGGATTTTAGTACTGCTGGGATTATGGATGTGTGTACTTCCCCCAGCCTGGAGTAGAGGACCTGAATGCAATGTAAGAGAGACAGAGACAGACTCTCTCTTGCCATTGTTGCTGTTCTGCCACCATGAACTGCTAGCCTCTGTCACGTGCTGCTCTGCTTTAGATCCAGCTGAGAGTGGACTGAAACCTCCAATAACCGTGAACTAAATAAACCTTTCCTTCCCTCATTTTGGGTGTTGGATATTTGTCCCAGCAACAAGAGAAGAGTAACTGAGACATCATCTCTCAGAGGTACCTTCCCTGCTTCATTATATTCCTTATTGCTACCCAATCTACTATACAGTATTGTTTATCTATCTTTTCAAATGCAAATGATGAGGAATAATATTTTTATTACTTTATTTGCAGAAGTATTCCTGACTGGTACATCACTGACATCTAAACATAATAAAGATAGCATCAAAAAGGGAAACCACAAGAATAGAGCAGAAAGACAGGAAGAATATGAATCGATTCTAAAAGGAAATGCCTTAAATATGACAAGAAAAGAATATTTCTTTTCTTTCTTTCTTTTTTTTTGGCACAGGGAATCAAACTTCAGGACCTTTCACTTTCCAGGCAGACACTTATGAAGCTGAGCTTTATCTAGCCCCAGAAAGAATGTTTCTATAAAAATAAAAAAGAGAATATTTCTATAAATGGTAACTGTAACTGATTCCTATTGGTCTAGTGAAAGGAATCGTTAGTGCTAAATATTTTTTCTTCTTTTAATTTTTTGACCAATGTTTTGATCAGTTTTGCATGTTTATAACTGGTGATCTGAACAACTAATTTGAAGACAACGATATGCACAGTGGCATAAGTGCCTGCCTGGCAAGCACAAGGTCCTGAGTTTGATCCCTGGTGCTGCAAAAAGGAAAAAAAAAAAAAAAGACAACAATAAGCAGTAAAACAACCATTGTTGAATTCTTACCATCTTCTTTAGCAAAATTCTGTATCATTCCTTTTTTTTTATTCTCTTAAGAATAAGAAAATGAAAAAATATGAATAAATAATGGCTACCACAATCCACCACAACTTTAGAAAAATGGCAGTATTTACACAAGTTTGACTCTTTAAGAAATGTACACATAATTTAATATTAGGGGGATTTATTAACAGATATAACAATAAAAACCATATAGCTCTCCCCATAAATAGTGAAAAAGAACCTGAGGAGACACAATTATGGTAATTGCTAAAGTTCAACTTGCGTGGAGTAAGAAAAGCTTAGCAGACAACTAATGCACAGTTGAATGTGGGCCCAAAGGTAACTGAGATGTAAACCACCGAGCTTAGGGGGCAAATCCTGCCCTGGCTCTGTGGGGAAGCACCAATCATAGGTGTGTAGACTGGATGGAATAAAAAAGGAAAAGAAGGAAGTGTGCCCATTTTTTAAAAGCTCCATTCTCCCTTGAATGGGTGTGTCCTTTGTGGCTGTTACCTTTTAAAATAAAAAAAAAAATAAATTGTTAGTACAATCCATTGGGAGAGGTCAGTACATACATATAAGATTTTTATTATTTATTTATTTATTTATTTATTTATTTATTTTGTATTTTAGGGAAGGGTTTACAGGGTATTGAGGGTCTCACTACTAGATTGGACTGCTAGTGATCCACCTGTTTACAGCCTCCCAAGAGCTGGGATTACAGGCATCGCCACCACGCCCAGTCTCTATCACTGTCTCAGCGCGCCCTGGAGGCTGGGCCAGCACGGCAGGCCGGGGGATTGAATCCCTGGCCCCTGCACCTGCTTGCAGGCACTTTAATCCACTGAGCTATTTGGCCAGCCCTAAAATATCTTAATTCATTTTACACTTCCTTCTTTTTAACTTCTTCTTCCCCAACCTGTTAGTCCCCTTCTTATTTGCAAAAGATTTATCATCCTATTTTCTATCATCTATCTTTTATCTTGCTCTTTAAATTATTTATTTTTTAAGTTTCTCTTATAAAATAAACCATATGATACTTAAGCTTATGTGTATGATTATATTTTGCTATAATATTATGGTCTCAAGAAGCATTCATTGCCCTACAAATGACTCAAATTTATCTTTATTTATAGTGGCATAGTACTCTGTTGTGTATAAATACCACATTTTCTTTATTTCCATTGTTGGATATACAGACCACTTCCAAAAGGTATATATTGTTCCAAGAGGTAGCTATTATGAACATTTTTGCTGTAGGTATGGAAATGAATGTATCATTGTAATATGATGTCTTCAACTCTTGGAAAAATAGAAGAGGTATAGCTGGATTGAATGTAATTTCCACTTTTAGTTTTGTGAGAAATCGCCATGCTGGTTTTCATGGTGTTATACCAGATTACATTCCTGCCAGCAATGTAAAAGCGTTCCTCCATAACCTTGCCAGTATCTGGATTTATTTGGATTCTTGGTTATAGCCATTCTTTCTAGAGTAAAATAGAATCTCTTTGTTGTCTTAAATTGCATGTCACTCGTGATCAGAGATATTGAATATATTTTCATGTATTTATTTTACATTTATGCTTCTGAGAAATATATATTATTTTAGTTGCCTAGTTTTGATTGGATCTTGTACAAGATGACCCAACATCATAGCCAGCATTGTGGAATAAACGTGTACTAGTCAGCTTTCCCACTGCTGGACACAAAATCCTAAACTCACAATTTAAAGGCCAAGAGACTTACCTTGCATTATATTTTAAAGGTATACAGTCCATGATCCGGGTCAGAGATAGAAAGTTGATGATGGAAGGTCATGGTAGAGAAAAGCTGCTTAGCCCACTGTGGCCAGGAAGCAGAGTTGGAGAACAGTATTTGAGAGGGAGGAGGTGGCAGGACCAAATACAGACTCCATATGTGCACCTCCATGCCGCACCCATACACTATCAGATATGTGCTCCACCAACTCCCTAGGGGAACCCACAGCCAACCTAGTTGGCGCTCAACACTACCCACCACATCCCCACCCTTTGTCAATGAATATATCCTCTTTTTTAAAAATGTATTTGTTACAGTGTCTTACTACACAGCTCAGACTTGTAGTGATCCTCCTGTTTTCAGCCCCTCCTGTGCTGGGATTACAGGCATGTGCCACCACACTCAGACTTGGTTGCTGGCTCTGCATGCCCAGAGACAGGCCTCTGTGTCCAGCCTGTGTTGCTGAGACTGACATCTAACAATTTCCCAACCTCTCTGCCTCTGCCAACAGGCCCAACACCAGGTACAGGCCTGCAGAGGAGGCTGCTGGCATGTAACTATATATCTATCCTAACCACTTTGAATACACAGATACAAAATGGACATTCATCTGTATCCCCTTTTTTTGTTAAGTTCTGTTATTTGAATATTATAGGTGTGTAAACTCAACAAAATATTCTAAGAGTCTAGTAGTCCATAATAGTATTGGGTCTTCCGCTTGACTGGCAATGTCAGAAATTGTTGACCTGAGTTCCCTACAGCTTAACATAACAGCATGGCTTTATGTTATTAGTGTGTTTTGTATTGCTATGCCAAAATACTTGAGGCTAGATAACTTAAAAAGAAGACTGTTTGCCTCACTATTACACTGGCTGGAGGGTCCACACAGCACCTGTTTCCTGCCAAGGGCACAGTGGCTACCTCACAACATGGATGAGAGGCAGAAAAAGAACCAACTACAAGAAGGAGAGAAATCACAGGAAATAAGGAAGCAAGAGACAGGGGAAGGGCCAAATTCACTGATTTTTTTCTTTTTAAATAATAACTGCTCTTGTGGAAAGTAATCGACTCCTACAGCATTGACCTACTGTCTCAAGACAGTATTTATTTATTTATTTTTATTAATTTTATTCAGAAACAGCAGTGACACAGTTTCAAAAATGATTAATAGGACAGTTTCAATAATTAATACGTTGCGTATTGTTGACTTTGTAGTGGCTCTTCATAGTACAAGATGCAGACATGATATCCTGTCTAAACATTGTTAGCACAAATCTTTCTTCTCATTGAATTAAGAGAAAGTAGCTGTATATCTATCCTAACTATTTTGTATATACAAATACAAAATAGTTCTTCATTTGCATCCCCTTTTTTGTTTAGTTTTGTCAGAGATTGCGTGAATTCAGCAAAATAATCCAATATAGTCCAATAGTCCATAATAGTAGTGGGTTTTCCATAGGACTGGCAATGTCAAAAGTTGTTGACTTAAGTCCTTTACAGCTCAGCATATTAAGATGGCTTTACTTTTAATACCTTGTTATTATACTTTTCTGCTTGATGGTTAAGACCAAGATAAAGCAAGACCTATATAACAAGAAATGTAATTTTTGTATCTGACAAGGTCAGTCAAATCCCCTCAGGAGTTACCCTAAAACCCTGTACCACAGTTTGTAGATCCTTTGTCAGTGTCAGCCATGTGGATGAGTCATGGCCATTGCTTGACCAATGTGCTCTCTGTGAAAGCCTGAGAGAATATTTTCTCTCCATGTGACTCTCCTTAGGCACACTCTATATCATTGATCAATTTCCTCTGTGGCCCCATAATTTCCTGATCAGAAAATTTTAGACATCACTGAGTTACATGATGTAAGACAGTATTTATTCATTCATGAATACAGAGGCCTTCTGACCTAACTAACTTCCATTAGGCCACACCTCTTAAAGATTCTACCACCTCAACAACAGCACACTTGGGACCAGGATTCCAGCACATGAATCTGTGGGAGGCACACAGAATCATAACTAAATCGTAACCAAAGGTGAGGAAGCAACTGGCATTAAATTGACCAAAGTGAATTTGTGTGACAGGACCATGACGTAAGAAGGAGAAGGAGATGAAATCAATCATGACACCAAAGTTCTTCTTTCCTGTGTAAGCAAGAAGGGTGACACTGAGACTTGATTGAAGCACAGCCTGGAGTTTCATGTTGTCCTTTGACAGGCCATTACCACAATCATAGCACTAGAACTTAAGTCTTATTTAAAAAGGGTGAAAGTGACCCTATTTAGGATTCTCTGGAAAATGAGATTTGTAAATTAGTTTTACATACTTTTTTCATCCAGGGCTACTCTGAAATCCACTGAAAAACTCTTTATCTTAGATACTTTTCATACTAGTATCCATGTCAAAATGCGTTTGTGCTTACTAGTTAAATGCCAGAATTAACCTGAGCACTTATACAGACAGATCCTTTACTGAGCCCTCTCTATTCTTTTATGACTATTGTCTTTTGTTTTTGGCTGACTGTTGGTTTTATAAAGTGTTGAAACAGGCACCAGGATGGAGGAAATGGATCAAGCCACAAGGATCTTTCCCCTCCACAATCTTTCTAAATGCCACCTACTCTATAAAAATCAAGAAGAGTAAATAAAATGCACAAGGCCCATGCCTATTATAAGCTAGTGAATCTGGAAAGAATTCAGAATGGATAAAACCAGGTTCACTGTGCATTGGTCCAGTTTGACTAAGCCCACTCAGAGCTCCCCACCAGGTACATGAAGTAATATTATTACTTACAGATAAGCATCAGTGGACCTGAAAGCCTAGGATTATTTAGACGGTGAAGCCTTAGCACTCAGGAACACTGTCTATGGTAGGTATAATCTCATCTGCCCATGGCTCATTTGGACCACAGCTGAGGGACTATAGGAAGCAGGCTCCCTTAAGTTTTATACTGTAAGTGTATCATAAATCACTAGACAAAAAGCATTGAAGGAAACCCTGTTTGTATGTGTGCATGTGTGTGTGTGTGTGTGTGTGTGTGTGTGTGTGTGTGTGTGCAGGGGGCGTGTCTGGAACAGAATCTGTGCTGTTCCAGCCTGTCCCTCCCTATCTCACTGTGGTATAGATAGGACATTCTACACTTAGTGTTGAGAGCTACAAGCTATACCCAAATACAGTTCAGTAAGGCCAGGTGAACTATATCATAAGCAGGTTGGTCAAGTCTGCCTGGAATAACCTTTACTTGGATACTGGAAATTCAGGTCAGATGTTGCTAAAGGGTTCACAGAAGGATTTTTCAGATAGCTCCACTCTACAGGTGGTAGGTCCACTTTCAGATCTCTTCTATTTGTGTCTCAACGATACTTAAGATGTTTATTCAGATACAGCAGAAGATGTTGTCAATACCACACACTCTCAGCTGGGCTAAAAGCAAGTCTAATTATGTTGTCTAAAATAATATTTTAAAGGAGCTGGGGATGTCTGTTGAACTACCAAGGCAGTGTCAGTGGAGGAAGTAATAGCTTTTACAATCAGGGACAAGTTTATTATTTTTTTTTTCTGAGTCAGTACTTTTAAGAATGATTTCAATAATCTCATCAGAGGTTTCATAAAATATACAAACCCAGAGTCAGATATACCTCCTGGTATATTGGTGACAATCTTTCGGTCCAGCTTTAGGCTATTATCCCAGTGGTATTTCTCATTCTCAGGACTGATATATTTAGTGGCACCACCAAAACACAGAACATGCAGGACCCCACTTCCTACCAGATTTCCAGGTATAACATTGCTTATGCTGCTTCTGAGTCACTCTGGACTGTAGGTGGAGAAAGGTGTTGCCCTCAGGTGTGCATAGCATGCCTCCCCCTACTTCTTTGTTTAGTGGCTACTCATGGATATGCAGCCATCCTTGTTAACTGGCTATGTCGTAGCTGCATGGACTTAGTTTCCCCTGCACAATATTTTTCATGAAGCCTCTACAGAGAGATCATGCATCAGTCTACTCCTGTTTTTTGTCGTTGTCCACTGGACACTTCTCATCCATAAAAATGAATGAATGTGGCAATCAAAGTGCCAGCTCACCAAGGCCTTTAAAAAGGATGTGGTTATGATATGCTGCTACCTTAGATCAGTTACATTAAAACAACTAACTCCGGCTTCCTCTCAAGGGGCAGACGCCAGATCCTTACTTGGGAAGCAAGGGTCAGGTTCTGTTGGTGTAACTGTGTGTTAGGGATACTGGTGTAGTTTACCTATAGAAGGATGAAAAGGATCACTGTTGTCTATGACACAATTAGGTCCAAGGTGGCAGATACAGTTTATTAGGTTTTCCATTGTGGAAAACCTAACTGAGAGAGTCTAATGAAGTTGTGAGGCTTTCAGGTCTCTGCTGCTGGGAAAAGCAGAACGATAGGTTAGTGACCCACTTCACCCTCCTCTGAGGGCTTCAGTTGTTGCCTATTTATAGGTTAATGATTGGGCTGAGTTGAGGTCTGGTGACCCAATCTTTCTGTCCCTGTCCATGGATATCAACTACCTTTGTTGCTTAGCTCAGGCCTTTTTGCCTCTTTTTTTCAAATGCTGTACACATGCCTAAAATCATTAGCCATCTGGCTGGAAGGATCAGATATTTGCAGTGCCTGAAGAAGGACACTCCCAGCTTGTTCTACCATGGTGCTGTCCTCTTCTTCCATGGAAAGCCATGTTTGGGGGTCACATGGTGGGGGAGAATTACCTCTAGATTAGAGTCAGGGGGCACTATCTGGTGTGCCTTACAGGTCTGAATTTCAAACTATTCCTGAAAAGTGAACTCTCAAGGGAAGAAGGAAAGGTAATGACTGGGACAATGAGATTGGAATCTTGCAAGAGCAGCTTAGTTGGTGGCCGCCTGCACCACCTACACTTGGGCCAAGCCTGGCTTTTCCCAACATACACCACTGTAGCACTGAGTTTCCCTTGTGTTGGACTCAGTGTTAAGTGTCCATGCCAGACAACAATATGCAATGTATTAATTATTGAAATTGTCCTACCAATCAGTTTTTAAGCTGTCTCATTGCTATTTGTTTCTCAATAAAATTATTTAAAAATAAAAAAAAGAGTGACCAGTGTATCCCCAGCATCAGTTTCAGTGACATATGTATCTATCTCCCAAGCAGTGAGTTGTTGCCATGGTTTTGGGTCCAATGCAGGAGCCCTTTCATAGTTTAGTCACTCAGTTACCACTTTTCTGATCTGATGGCTGGGTTGTTGGAAAGCAGCCCATGGGTTAATAAAAATATAGGAAGACATTGTGAGGTAAAGGTGATTGGCATGGCCACTAGCTGAATAGTGATCACAACTTAGTAGATACTGCTTGTTTGCAGTTGCCTAGAGCCATCAGGAAGCCATTTCATACTGGAGACTTGAACAATAGGTAACCACAGAAGTTGCCATTCTCTACAGATGATTTGGCCTTTCCTGGTAAGCTTGTCATTTGCTCCAGTTGTTCATGGAATATGTTAGTCCTATGAGGACCTGAATGGGCCAATCTTGAATGTACTGATAGCATTTGATAATTGAGCCCTGTTGAATCTGTCCACTTTTATTAGTGGGGCCTTCAGATGTACAAGTGGAAATGGGCAGTTCAGGTAACAGTGTTACACATAGCACTCTGACCACAAGATGTTCTGTCCTTCTCAGAGCCCAATAGCAAGCAAGGAGTTGCTATTCCAAAAAGATTTCTGATGGTTGCCTCAGGCAATTTGTAAAATCTGAGATACAGATTTGCTACACCCTAGTGACAATTTTTAGTTTCCAGAGACTCCTATCTGCATGGGAGTTGGATGTGGATACCCATGACTCTGTTATTAGGCTCTGTACCTTATTAGGCTAGCAGGCTCCAAAGGTCCTAAAGATTGTACCTGGGTTTTACCACACTGAATGGTTTCCAGGCCTATTGCTGCCAGCAGTCCTGCTCCTGATAGGCAGCTTTAAGTTATGCTGACCACAAGGGTGAAAAGAATAATCAAGTTAGCTGCATGATGTCTCTAGTACCCAAAGACATCTATTAGCTGTTGGGCCTCCTTTCCATTAGCATATACTTTTAGGGCTAAGTTTTTCCCAGCTGTATCTGGGATAATTTTTTTAGCATTGCACCCAATGGGTTTTGGCATTAAGCCTGAAATTGGCCAATGTTAACATTTATATCTTAAAGACCTTCATGATTGTCTAAATTGCACTGTTACATTGCTATGTTACAATAGGGTAGTTTGTATGAAAGTCTCACTTAACAAAGCTTTGTACATTTATGCCTTTAGTGTACACTTCTGTTGTTGAATAACTAGGTGGAGCTCAGCTAGGTGAGGTAGCAGGCAGGAATGGACATGCCTCATTTTTATGCCTTTCAGCTTTTATCTGTAGCACAGTGTCATTGCCCATAATGCACTCAGTGGAGCCATGATTGATAGTACTCAAAAGGAGCTAAAGAGCCTGATTTATGAGATAAACACCTTGGGTCACTGCTTTCATCCTGATATCATCAGTTTAAGATATTCCCTTTCCCCTTTTATCTTGACAGCACAAAGGAGGCATTGATCTCAGATGGTGATCCAGATACTGTCGTTACAGCTCTAACAGGAGCATTCAGTAAAAGATATAGGTTTGTGACTTTCCTTTATCAAATAAGCATACTAATTAAGCTGGCTGAGACTCCTCTTCTAGACTTCCTGTTTCTGTCCTTCCTTTGGATGTAAGTTTCTCACTTTGAAGACCCACATCTCTTGTGTTGTTCCACCTTTCTCCCCAAGGACCCCATGAACCACATGAGTAGTTCCTTCATGATTTTTCTGAGGTGACTCAAGCTCTTTGAAAGCACCTACCTTTCAGGATTTCTGGTCTTTGTCACAAGTCATCACTTAAGTGTGCCACACTCTCCTATCTCCATATATTTTTTTTTCCTCTTTACCACAACTTACATGGCCAGAATGTTGACTTTTGTCCCATAACACTCTTCCTACTCTTCCCGTAACATCAGAAGCATGTCTAACCTAGCATCCTGTTGTGGCTTGTATTCAGCCATATGTGCTCATAGGGAGGCTTTTGGGAGGTGACTGGATCTAGGGTGAATGTGGATTAAGGGTGTGATGCTGGGATCAAGGACATGAGGCCCTGGATTAATCCACTAATTGGTTTGTCAGAATTCTGGGTGTGGGTAAATTGGAAGTCCTGCCCTAGGTGTGGGTAGCACTTCCCAGACTTGTAGCCTGGGTGAAGTAAAAGGGAAAGAGAGGCTTGCTACTTTGATGCTTTCCTGCTTTCTGCCAACCACACTATGAACTGTTTCTCCTCTGCTGTGTCATCCTGCCCTGGAGCCAGCTGCCTTTGAAACCTCTACAAACTCTGAGACCAAATAAACTTTCCACTTTTAACTTTAGGTGTGGAGTATTTTGTCCCAGCAAGAAAACTGTAACTAAGACACATCCCAAGGTAAATTTCTCTGCTCTAAGCCAGAAACTGAGGAAGGGTAATTAGCTTTCTTCTTATATCTTCAAATAAACCATGGTTCTGACATATAGGACCTTGTTACTGTACTCATTTTTGTAAAATAGGTTCTTGTGCACTCGTTAACAAGTAATCTGAGTCTAGCAAGACAAATCCCCATCTACTCCCTCCCACAAATTACAAGTTATATGTAGATACAAAATATTTAAGATAATTATACAGCTAGTTTCTCTTAGTTCATTGAAAAAAAAAGTTTTGGGTTAATATTGTTTGGACAAGATATCATGCCTGTATCTTGTACTCTGAGTAAGTAGCATGAAAACAACAATATGTAATGTATTAATTATTGTAACTCTCCTACTAGCCTAGTTTGAAACTCTGTTTTGTTATTTTTATTTTTCTCTTTAAAATAAAAAATATTTAATGATATAGGAATATGAAATGACAGTTACAGATCCATCTTGTTTGTACATTGAAGAAAAATGTCAAGTTGTGTAGATATTTAAATTTTTTCATCTACTGTTTTCCTTATAAATAAAAATTTGATCCAGTCTATTTAGTAAAGGAAGTAAACATCAAAAATTCATTTGTACAATTGGAGGGCATAAATGGGAACTTATAAGATCTTTGTGTTTTTCAGAAATTGGTAAATGTATGGTTTTGTTTCTGACCTTCACAAATTATAGCTTCACATTATAGTTCTAAAATGCAAGAAATAAGATGTGCAACTTCCAAATAAGAAAAAAGGGAAAATGTGGTGATAAAGCACCTAAATGAAGGCAAAAAGAGAATAAAAGAATCAGAATAAATGGGGAAAATAAAAATGGTAGATTTAGGCTCCTATCCTTCAGTTCAAATAGGAAAACTGGCAGATTAGCTGACTGCTATTTGAAAACAGACATCTAAAATATGATACTGAGGAAGGTTGAATAGAAAAGGATAGGAAAATATAGGTTGTAAAATACTAATGGAGAATAAAAGCTAAATAGTGAGATTTTAGCTTGGATTAACAATCCAAGATAAAGGGGCCAGGGAGATGGTTCAGTAGGATAAGCGCTTGAGTGGCAAACACAAGGATCTGAGTTCAATCCCTGGTTCTACCAAAAAAAAAAAAAAAAACCGAACAAAAAAACCCAAAACAAAACAAAAAAAAAAATCCAAGATAAAATAGACTGTTGGTGCAAAGTATTACTAAGAGACAAAATTGGTAATGATCATTTCAGTGGGGAAATATGGTATTTGAAACTGTAAATGCAAATGAGCATTTTGATTGCGTGTTATTTGTCTTATTTTTATGAGACAAGGTCTTACCATATTGCCTAGGATGGTCTCACATTCTTGGGTTCAAATGAATTTCCTTCCCTAGTCTCCTCTGTAGCTGGAACTATGGACACGTGGCACCGTGTCTAGCTTTTCCTTTCATTTTATGTGATCTGTGTTCCATAAATATGCAGAGTACCCCTTAAGCCCCACTCCCCCTGCTGGACCCGAACTGACCATCAGCACTCTTTCAGACGTGTCTAGCTTTGGTCTAACAGTAAAAGCTCTCAGATGATTCTGGTTCTGCAAGCCTAACATGAAGCCCAGCCCTGATATTGATGTCAAAGTTCTAAAGAAGAAAGAGATTCCTATCAATACAGTGGATATAAGCACAGCTCAGAAGGCACTGAATACTGGAACTATGAAAAGACTTCAGGACAGTGAGCACAAGGCCCCACAGAGAGTGTGTGTTAGTAAATGTTCTGATTTGCATCTTGTCCCAAACAACTTTATTGACTCCTCTGCATTGTCATCTGACCAGAACTTGGAAAAATTCATCACCAAGTTTTGGGACTCTGGTTTTGTCCCTGTGGCTCTTGGCTCTATGGTGAGTAGGTACCAGAAGCAAGAAGACCTCAAGGAGCAGAACAGTGCTTTTGCTTGACTCTTCCAAGGGGCGATTTGGAAGTGTAGGCATTCTCTTTGGCCCAAAGACGTCAAATTGGCTGCAAAGGTGAAAGTCTTGGAGTGGCTTCCTCAGAATGACCTTCTGAGTAAGTGTTGCCTGGGTCTGCTCCCTTATTCAATTGACATGTCTTGGGGGTGCACCACAGGACTCATAGTTCTAGCTGGGCATAAGTGCCAACATAAGAAGGACCTGCTTTTAGGTAAAGGTAAGACTTCAGAGGGGAGGAAAACAACAGCCATTTGAAGTTCTCAGGACATCAAGCTATTCTTCTATGAGGTTAGGAACCAGAACAGTATGTTTCTGTCATTCCTTCTCAGACCTACTGTCTAAAACCAAGAGTGACACTCCTGTCAAGTCTTCTTCATCCTACTGCATTTGTTCTTAGAAAACATCATCCAAAGAAATTTCAAGACAACCTATTAACTGGGAATACAACAATGGGTGGCGGTGGAGGAAGGTACCACTCTTAGTGGTTTCATGAGCACCAATTCAGTCACTGATCTTTATATGAACAAACAGCAGCACGTGCATATGAATACCTTATATATATCCTAAAGATCTGAACAACTCATAGTTTTACAATATTAATGCCAATGATTCCTTCAGGATGTACTTAAATGTCTGGGTGATGATAAGCTTAGCAACCTTACAGGTCATTATTTGGCCCACTGGGTTATTTAGTGGCAGAGAACTCCCTCACCCTTCAATAGATTTTCCCGGTACCCAGTGCTCCTTCTTAAAGCCATCTCCTTGTCACGGCCCCTGACTAGAGCAGAGGCTCGGAATTAATATTATGGCTCAAAATAACTTGAATTTACAAACAGATTCTTGCTTTCTCTTAGGTGAAACACATGATTTCCATTTGAAAGAAGTGACAAGAAGATTCTGATGGACACTGCAGTTGACTGACATAAGCTGAGATGACACTCTTCATTATAAGAAATCATTTCAGTTAGCTATAAGTAATGTGACAGAAAGACAGGAATGGGAGATACTGAGGTGTAGGGTCTGGTCTATTTTATTTTATTTTCAGAACTGGGGACTGAACTCAGGCCCTTGCACTTGCCAGGGAAGCTCTTATGTCACTGAGCCATCTCTCTGGCCTAGGTCTCGTCTATTTTTAACAGGATTTTTTATATAACTGAAGAACAGTACAATCTGCAAGGTTTTTTTTTTTTTTTTGAGTGACATATGAGTTGTAACCTCAATGAATGTGACAGAAATGACAATGAATGTGACAGCAGTAAAGAAAAAGGGAAATTAGTTGGCAATAGGTGGATGAAGAGCTCCAGATGGAGGGAGAGGAGTGAGACAGGCACATAGGAAAGAGCAGAGATGAGAGAATCAAAGACAGACACAGGGAACACAGAAATAAGGATGAATTGGTGGATGGAATAGACAGAGATACATGTCTTCTTTAGTACTTTTCTCTACAGAATCACATGGGTTCCGAATATTAGCTCGGTTCTGGCTTAGTTGAAAAGTTTGTATATAAAGGCAAGTGTTTCATTGTTTTTCCTGAGACAAAATACCAGCCACTCAAGGTGAAGGGAGGAAAGGTTTGTTTCAGGCCACAGTTTATAGAGGTTTAAATCATACTCAGCTGGCTCCAAGGCAATGTGGCAAGACAGATGGGGCACTACAGGGGAGAACACTTCATGACAAGGCAGGCAGGAAGCATAAAGCAGCAAGCAGCAGCAGCACCGAGCCTGCCTTTCCCTATCATCCTATCCAGGCTACAAGCCTTTTACCCATAGTGGGGGCCTCTGTCTTCAGTAAATTCATTCAGCTACATCCAGAATTATGCTCATTTCAATCAGTGGACTAATTTAGTGCCACACATCCTTGACCCCAGGATCACATGTCCTTGATCCAGCCAGCTCTGCCCCATCTATGAACACATGAAGCTTTTGGGTGACATCTAGACACAAGCCATAACAGCAAGTTCTGGAGTCCTGGATCTTATCACTGAATGTGTCTCCAGAAAAGTCATTATTTACAGTGGTTCCAACAAGCCTCTAGATCCCCTCAGTATCACCTTATGTTGTCTGGTGTGCTTGGTGTTCCAAAACTTCAACTTGAAGTGTTCTACTTTTTTTCCTTTTTTGCAGCATCTCCTCATCACATCCATCTCTGTCACACATAGTGGCTGAGCAGCATAATGGAGACCACTCTGTGTGGTGTGCCTGGGTGAGGAGTCCCCTTTTTGGAGACAAGTCTGAAAACATGGTCCAGGTAGAAGCCAAAAAGTTTAATCTCGCTTCAGCTAAAGAAGTTCAAGGCAGAGACACTGACCCTTAAGATGAAACAAGTCATAGAAGACAAGAGGTAAGCAGCTTTCTGTATGGTGGCCTGACACTTAGAGCACTATGAGTCTGTTTTTCAATAAAGATTAATTTTTCAGAATGTGTGTGTATGTAGAATGCTAATAGCTAACCTAGAACCTCTGAGGACAAGACTAGAGCAATTTAGGTGAATACAAAGAGTAAGTCTTAACCTTATGGCTTTGAGGAACTCAAACTATATACACAGTTGCTGATAACATTATATTTTCGGTCCTTACGCTAGAATTCCAACTGAAACAAGCAGCTTCCTTTCTGTTCTACAAATAGTCCCCACTAGTCTCTTCCTTGGCCTTCTGTCTGTGTTAATTGTTACTACTTCTTTCCTTGTCTTTAGGGATACCTTCTTCATGGAATTCAAGTCTCATCTGTCATGTCATCCCTGAGAGGCTTTCTCTCTGACAGTCCTACAAGCCTCCTCTCCTGCCACTCAGCTATACTATTTCCTTCCCGCTACTTAAGATTTACAATTACTTATTCATTTTTCATTTATTTGTTGTCCCCCAAAATAAACAAATAGAGAGTAGAGAACAACAGTGTGTGTGTGTCTTGTTTTCCATGATTTTCTCAGCGATTGACATAAAGTCTGGCCACAAATGATTGATCAGTTAAGACTATAAA
>NW_004524578.1:36260343-36261646 GCF_000260255.1 Octodon degus
AGGTGGGGCTGGTGGGGCATGTCCCGGATCGAACCCCCTGTCTCTGTGCCTGCCTAACCAGGTTCTTTAATCTGCTGAGCTATCTTGTCAGCCCCATTTCTTGCTTCTTGGGGCTGGGGTTGTTAACAACCTGGGAGAGTACCTGCCTAGTATGCAGGAGGCCCTGAGTCAGGGCTCAGCACTGCGGTCAAGAAGCAAGCAGATAAATCCAAGCAAAACCACATTATCTCATCCACAAATTTTTGAGCTTTATTAGGAATCTCAAATTAAATTTGTAGTAGATGTTAAAATGTCATATGATGAGCCACCAAAAAAATAAAAAATAAACTTCCACGTGACAGACCAAATTTCTGTCAGGTTTGTAGATAGTGACAGGACATTGCTAAGCACCTACTCTATTTTTCTCACCTTCTTTAGTTATGGAAGGGACCAGAAAATTGGAAATGGGGGATTTTGTGAGGGAAGGTATCTGTGCACAGAGTCATTCCATGGCAAGACTGTTAACCTTGGAGGAACTCTCAGAGGGCAGTTTATCTTTCCTTGACATCAGGTCCAATGAAGCTTCCTCTTAGACCTTGTGAAGTTCCTCATGTCATGACTGTGCTTGTGAACACAGCCATGGGAAGAATAATATGTTGGGTTTTATTCTTGTTCAGCAACTGTTGAGAGCAAGGGAACACATTTTGCTTCAGAAGAAGAATTGGGGTCTAAAAAGCACTGCTGTGTTGGGAGTTCATTTAGCACAAGATGTTTCAGTGCTTCCCACAAACTAGATGCAAGAACATTCAGAGAATCGGGGTGGGGTGGTCTTGGGTCCAACATGAAATCTGCCTTGAATAGAAAGGCATTTGGGCAGCAAGATGCTAAAAGTGAATGCTTGGAAGCTGATGCGGTGGGGAACATTTGTTGGTAGATACGGCTGTCATTTACCAGGCAACCAGGGATGTGCTATTGGAGGTTATTCTGGTAAAAACTCAACTGTTGTTTATTACAATGGAATTCTGATAGCAACCGCATCGACTCAGGGTAAGAGACTCTCCAATTTAAAGATCATAGCCTCACTCTAGGACAGTCAAAAATATCTGCAGATAGTGACAAATGTCCCCTGGGGAAAGACAGAAGGATTGTATCCAGTTGAAAATCACTGACTTAAAGTAATAGTTTTCTAAGAGATTATCTATTTATTCATTCATTTATTTATTTATCTGGTACAGGACTTCACTATGCAGCTCAGACTCATAGTGATTTTCCTGTTATCAGCATCCCCAGAGCTGGGATTGCAGGCGTGTGCCACCATGCCTAG
>NW_004524578.1:36271531-36277548 GCF_000260255.1 Octodon degus
TAAGTAGGATCACAAGTCTGCATCTTGTACAGCAATTAACCACTAAGAAGAATATATGCAGTGTATTATTTGTTGAAAGTGTACTTTTGATTTGATTTGAAACTGTCTCATTGCTATATGTTTATCAATAGAACTTTGAAGAGAAAAAAAAAGAAATTGATGCTAAAGATGTGTGAGAGATAAGACATAAAAGTAGAAAATAGTAATGTCATAACAATAAAGTAGATAATACATTATGTAAATTAATAGCAGTGTGTGTTAACAGAATGTCATCTTTTAAATAGTTTGTCTGATTTTAATTGTTACTTCTGAGTTAATAATTTGTCATTAATCCTTCAGATGTAAGCTTAAATTGCAATTCAAAATAAAGTTGCTTTTGATCACACACACACACAAAAAGAAAATTTATCTCACACTGGTCAACACTGGCAGAGCTTTGAACAGCCTTTGTTTGTGGTGCTATTCTTTTTCACATGGCTTATGCTAAAGAATATTTTTTCATATTAAAAAATCCAGTTTTCTGTATGTTCCTCTTTACCAAGTGCATGTCCCAAGGCATGTTGCTATGGTTTAAATCTAGATGCACCTCAAAGACCTCATCTGCTCCTAGTGGGACTTTTGGGAGGTGACTGGATGTTGGGGATCAGCCCACTGAAGAGTTCACTGCTGAATGTGATTTTGAGAGGTGACTCCTTCTCCATGGAGATAGCCGCTGGGGGCACAGCCTGCAGAGGTCCATCTGCCTCCCTTCTCCCTCCATGCCTCTCCGCTTTCTGCCTCCATGCTGTGAGTTGTTACTCCTCTGCTATTACCTGTTGCTCTGTTACCCTACTTTGCAGCTGGCTGACTATAGACTGACGTCTCTACAAGCTGTGAGGCAAAATAAACCTGTCCTTCTTTAAACTGTGGGTTGTAAGTATTTTGAAATAGCAATGAATAAATTAACTAAGACATACTTGTCCTCTTTGATTTTGAGGGACTGACTCAATTACATCAGTAATCTTCATGTGCTGGCTACAAACACTTAGAAAGGCCCCATATGTAGGAGTCTTCTGCTGACAATTTCCATCCCTTTGAGGAGATCAGTTTTGCCTGCTTTGATGAATAAGTTGGGTCAACAGCTGATGTGAAGAGGTCTCTAACGTGTATTTCAGGTTTTCTGATTGGACTCCTGGCCTTTTTTCTTCATAAATGGTGCTCATTTTAGCCCTTGCATGTGAAATGGAGTTTACAGAATTTGGTGAAATGAAAATATTTTTTCAAATATCAGGAAAAAACCACAAATATCAGAGCCCACAAAGAGATAATCATAAGAGACAGATGATCAAAATGTCCATTGCAAGCCAATTTGAAAATCATCTCCACACATGTACTATTAATGTTAAAAAAAAGTCAAGTATAAGATATTTGAGGGTAACCATGCCCTGTTTCCATGCCAGCCTGCTTCAGAGCCAGGTGACTGTCCTACATATTCATGGTGGGCTGAGGAGTGTGCCGATAAGTGCGGACTGACATGTTCTCAGGAAGACTCTGAGTCCAGCTTTTTCCCAGAAAGCTCTTTCCTCTTTATTGTTTTATTTTGTGAATTGCAACTTCCTTGTTGCTCCTGAAATCTAATTTCAATCTCTTCTACTCAGGGAAAATGTCCAAGTATATTTGAGTACTTCGTAAAGTACATTCTGAAAAATTTCTCCACTGTTCAATAATAATCATACACTTTTACAAATTGTTGTCATTTACAATTGTTGTCATTTAAAGTACAAGAAGGTATTTTGGGGAAGATGGTAAAGTGGCAAGCAACAACAAATCAGCCTCTCCAGGATTCAGAATCCAAACTCTACGATATAACAAAAAGGGAGACAATTCCCCAGATACGGGAAGGACCTGATAGGAAAATTGGAGCCTACAGAGAAATAGAAGAGATAGACAGCAGTGCAGAAAAGGAAGCAGCAGTGCACACTTTCCACATGGATTGTAGTTTGTGAGAAAGGAAGACTGAATACACAGAGGCTGAAAGAAGGCAACTCCAGAGACTTGCAGGAGAAACACATCAGCAGCACAGGTCAGTGGACGCTGTGCACTCCAACAGCTGGTGGGTGATTCAGGCCCAAGCATCTACCATATCTCCTGCCTAGAAAGGATAAAAAGGGTTATTAGGGAAAAATCATCATGATGTGAACTTTGCTTTATCTTAAGAGCCAGTGTCTCTGCTTGTTCTATTAATGAGCTTCATTAATAGAACAAAACTCTCTTCTGGTTCCAAATGGATTTTAGAAAAGTTTTCTCTAGATCAGTGAGTTATGCTAATAGTATTTTGATTGGAATTACATAAAATATGTATAGCAGTTTTGAGCATATGGTTATTTTCATTATGTTGGTTCTTCCTATACATGAACAAGGGATATCTGTTCACTTTCTGATATCCTCTTCAATCTCCTTTCTCAGAGCACTGTAATTTTCAATGTACACATCTTTTACTTCCTTTGGTAGATTGATTCCTAAGTATTTCATTGCTCTACATGCTATGGTGAAGGATGTTTCCCTAATTTCTTCCTCAGTGATTTTTTTTGCTTGTGTACAGGAATGCTATTGATTTTTTGGAGTTGACTTTGTATATAGCTACACTATTAAATTATCAAATCTAGAAATGTTTTAGTGGAGTTTTTTGGGTCTTCTGCATAGGGTATCACCTCATCTGCAAAGAATAATAATTTAACTTCCTGCTTTCTTACCCTTATTTTATTTCTTTCTCCTAATTATTTTGTTTGGAAATTTTTTTTCCATAAAAAAGAATGCAAAAGACGCAGATTGGCAAAAGGATTAAGAGAGAAAGTGCAACAAAGTGCAGCACACAAAATCAATTTAATTAAAAAACACAGATTAAAAATCAAAGCATGGAAAACAATATGCCTTGTAGTGAAAATCCAGAGAAAGCAGAAGTTGCTACTCTAAGTTCACTGTAGATTTCAAACTAAAACTGATCAGGAGAAATAAAGAAGTTCACTGTATATGAGTTCAGGGTACACTTCAACAATGAGAGCTAACAATTATAAACTTATACATATTAAAAACTGGTGCAGGCAACTTCATAAAACACACATGAAAAGACAAGAAAAATCAGACAACCAGCTATCTTCTGAAGAGAGTTAAAGATAATTAAGATACTTGAACCATTTGTAGGAAAACGAATGTCCCTTTCAAACGTGGTTAACCAAAGTAACTCGGACTGAAGCTTGCTATTGCATAGTTTCTCTTATATGAAAGACTCAGTACACTGTGGTATCTCAATTCACAAACTTAATTTGTTTTCTGATTTTTGAGAAGATGGCTGCATTTGTGTTTGTGTGAGCAAGATGCCTGTGTTTGTCACTTGATGTGGAATTTGTGAATGAAAGCCAAATTCTGTTGAATGCTTTTATTTGAGAACCAAATTGTTTATGGACAGAAGTGTTCATGAGCAGAGGTATTACTGTATGTGTAAAGTCTAAAATAAAAGACAGATAATAGGAGAAAGGAGTAAGGAGAAAAGAAAAGATATTATAATCCACTGTGAACAATGTATCTAAAAGTGTGCTTTGACTTACTATAATTGTATTAACATGCTTTATATGTTCTTTGGTTTATTAGTCTGATTTTCAATCTGTATGTATGACAACTAACTTTTAATGTCTCGTGAGACAAATAAATGATTCCGATGCTGGGAAAATAAAAGAATGAGGACAGGGGCAAAAAAATGAACTGAAATGTGTTATATATGTGTGCCAAATCCCTACAGAGAATGTAACCATTATATATTTCAAACATGTACTAATAAAAATAAATAAGAAGGGCCAGCCAAAGAGCTCAGTGGATTAAAGTGCCTGCAAGCAGATGCAGGGACCAGGGTTTGATCTTCAGGCCTGCCGTGCCAGCCCCACCCCCAGGGTGCACTGAGATGGCAATTGAGACTGGGTTTGGTGGTGCACGTTTGTAATCCCAGCTCTCGGGAGACTGTAAACAGGCGGATCACTATGAGTCCGATCTAGTAGTGAGACCCTGAACACCCTGTAGACCTTTCCCTAAAATACAATAAATAAATAAATAAATAAAAATTCATTCATGGTGTGTTTCTGAATAATATACTAATTTGAATTGCTTATTTTTCTTTTATATTATGAATTATTTCTAGTATGCTTTTTAGTTTTCCTTTTGACAGATATGCAGGTTGTACATGGTTTTGGGTGATTACAAATACCTTGGTATGTTCATTTTGTATGCATGTCTTTGTGTACATAACTACTTTCTTTTCTCTGGCTTAATAGCTAGGAGTTTAATGTCTGAAAAATGTTAGGCATGTTTTCATTTTTTTTTTCCAAAATGAACAAACTTTCTCAGAGTGGCTTCGCTTTTAAATTCTTCCTACAAAATACAATGTCACCCATTAGTTATCCTTTCTCAACTGGGTTGTTGCAGTTTTTCCCTGATTTTAGTAACAGGGCAAGTGAATACGTACGAGATATTCTGGCCTAGGGTATCCAATGATAAGAGAGAGGAGCACAAATCTCTCTTCTGGTCTCCTCTTTTCTTTTAAAGCCACTGGTCTTCAATCATGAAATCTTGTTCTTGATAAATTTATCTACCTTCCAAAGGCCTTACGTATGGATTAAGTTTCCACTTTTCAGAGTGTCACAGTAGGGTTCAGCGAGCCGTACACAAATCCATACTAATAATTTTTCATTTCCCTAAGCAGTTTTATATGTACCTAGGCAGATCTGGCATTTTATCCCACTTAGAGTAGGACATCCTTTGATCCATTTCTATGTATATGGTACAGGGTCTCACTACACAGCTTGGACTGGTAGTGATACTCCTGTTTTAGCATCCCCAGAGCTGGGATTACAGGCATGAACCACCTCACCGAATCTCAATGGCTAGCATGGCATGCCCAGGGAAGGGTCAGCATGGCTTGTGGTGCCGGGGACTGAACCGGGTTCTTGCTCTTGTCAGGCAGATGCTCAAACTGCTGAGCTATCTCCCAGGCCCTTTGGTCCATGTTTAACCAAATCGTTTTAAATACATGGAGCTGCAGAGTTCAGAATATTCCTTGGTGTCCTTAATAGATCAAATATTATGTTCCTTCCTATATAGGTTTGCTTATATTGTAGATTTTTGTTTGTGTATATTAGAGAAATCATAGAGCTCAGTGATGGGTAATTAATTTTCTCATGTGCAATCCTGGTCACTTTCTGGAGCTTGAGGATATTTTTAAATCTAATAACAAATAGTGTTGGCTTGTGTAATGAGACGAATTCGCAGTGTAGTCCAAGAAAAAAAATTCAGAGAGTGCCCATGTGATTTCTCAGGTAAAAGTGCATTAATATCTACATACAGGTGGAGAATAATTGTTTTTGTATGAAACAAACCAGTAGAAATCTGGAGTTTACTATCCTCAGTTTCACCAGGATCCATATAACATGTTATCATCTTAGATATTAAGAACAAAGTGCCTTATAAATAATTACTTCAGTGTGGCAGAGAAATCATTAAGTGTTTGGAATCATGGCTTGTGTCTAGTTGTCCCCCCAAAGCCTCATGCAGTTATGGGGTAGACTTCTAGAGTTCGTGATTAATTCATGATCCAGTGCTGGGATTATGCATGTGAGTGTTGCACCCAGCCTGAGGCAGACAGCCTGAATGCAACATAAGGGAGACAGACTTGCTCTCTGTCGCCATTGTTGCTCTGCACCTCCCATTTGCTCTTGCTGTTTTGCTGTTTTCTGCTGCCATGAACTGCTGCCCTCTGCCTTGTGTCACTCTGACTTGGAGCCAGCTGAGTATGGATTGAAATCTCCACTAACTGTGAGCTAAATAAAACTTTCCTTCCTTAATTTTGGGTGTCAGGTATTTTGTCCCAGCAATGAGAGTAGAGTAACAGAAATACATAGGAATTCTTTTTCTCTTTCTTTTCTTTTCTTTTCTTTTCTTTTCTTTTCTTTTCTTTTCTTTTCTTTTCTTTTCTTTTCTTTCTTTTCTTTTCT
>NW_004524578.1:36277648-36279215 GCF_000260255.1 Octodon degus
GTCTGGCCCACAGTGGGAGCATCCATCCCTGCCATAGTTGCAAGATATCTGAACTTCTGTGGTATTTCCTTCAAGGGCCTGGCCCTGTCTGACTGCCTATAATATTTCTATCTAACTCAGCTGCCTGCAACAGTAAGACATCCCAAACAGAGATATCTGCACCTATTTTCAGTGAGAGTAGCACAGCTTTTTGGTGGAGTTTGGTGTAAGATTTCATTTGAGCCAAGAATTGTTCCATTTTTAAGAAGAAAGCTGGAGAAAGCCTATGGAGAAACACAATGACAGATGTTAAGAACCTAAGGAAGTAGTGTTCAGAAGCATCAAGGAGGAATTCAGAAGAGAAGTAGAGTATGAGGTAGACTTGGAAGATGGTTACAATTCAAATTGGAAGAATAAAAATGTAAGTAAACAATTAAGAACATTTCTAGTACCCTTGGCTTGCCACCAGGGGGCAGGCATTCCACCCTTTTTAGAGTGCTTATTCTCTGTACAGAGACAAGTTTATCTAACTGACTTGAGCTGACCTTGGGGGAGGATAACCATTTTAGAAGCCTGGCAGTTAAGCAAATTTCATTTCATATCTGCATGAAAGTGAATTGATATTTCTTGGAATTCTATACCAGTCTTCTTTTGTCCTGTTTTCTATCAGCTATTATTTTGATGTGTCCCGCAACGGTGTTTTCATGCTATTTTTAGCCTTAGTCAGAGGTCAACATACTCTCTGTAGTAAAGGGTTACATGATAAATATTTTAAGATGGCTACTCATATAGCATCTGCTGACGCTACTCATCTTTGATGTTGGAACACAAAAGCAACTATAGAGAAATACATAAATGAGTAGGTGTGATTGTGTTCCAGAAAAATCTGAATTGCAAATAAGAAGAACAGTTGTTTAGATTTGACCCATTGGCTAGCCAGCCATTAGCTTATGTCCCTGATATTTGAGTATGAGAAGAGTAGGTGCCTTTTCCTGCTAGTGCTGTGTGTAGCAATCAAGCGATTCTTGGTATTAGTACTGCCCGCATAAAAGTCCAGCACCTGTGTGTTACACAAGCTTTGTACTTGAATTTCCTGTTTTTCTAGCATCTCAATAAAATCTTTGCACCTTTAGTATAGTATAGTATGTTGAGTACTATATATGCTTTCATAAAAGCTCTCTGTTCTTCGATGGATAGTTCCTGACTTTGCTTAAATTTTAAGCAGTGTGACCCAAAGGAATTTTCTGTTTTCCAAAAAATTGTATCTTCTCACCTCCCAGTTTTCTTGATAAAAATGAAATCCATCCATATTTTCTCATTGAAATGAAGTATCTGTAACCTTCATGGAAAATTAGGGTCACTTTAGGGTAAATTCTATATCTATTAAATCATTAATTTCTATCATTCTCTAAGCACAGCAAAATGAGATTTATAGTTGGGTAAAGATAATGTTATGAGGTAGGTCAAGAAGTTATGGCTAAGCATTTTAGACATTTTTCTGATTTTTTGAGAAGAAATGGGTGATTTGAATTAGAAGAAATTGATGCTAAAGCAGTCCTAGCCCATGTCCGGTGAGTGTGTGGAGAAC
>NW_004524578.1:36281547-36282007 GCF_000260255.1 Octodon degus
TTCTTATACTTCATTTTTATACTTTTCTGCTGGATGGTTAAGACCAACATAAAGCAAGACCTATGCACCAAGAGTTGTAGCTTTTGGATCTGATAAGGTCAGTCAAAAGCCCTCAGGATTTATCCTGAGATATTGTTCCTCAGATTGTAGATCTTCTGTCAGTATCAGCCATGTGGATGAGTCACAACAATTTCTTGGCCAATGTGCTCTCTGTGAAAGCCTGAGAGAATGTTTTCTTTCTATGTGACTCACCTTAGGCACACTGTACATCATTGGTCACTTTCCTCTTTGGCCCCATAATCTCCGTGATCAGAAAATTTGGGACACTACTGAGTTACATAACATTACAGTACAAGTTCTCATATGCTTTGCCTACCCCGATGTCTTCAAGAGTTCCTCCCACTTTCTCTTCCAGATTCAGTGTCTCTGCTTTAATGTTTAGATCTTTAATCCATTTTGA
>NW_004524578.1:36282207-36283129 GCF_000260255.1 Octodon degus
TCAGGAATTGTAATGCCTCCTACCTTGTCTTTATTGCCCAGAATTGCCTTTGATATTCTAGGTTTTTTCTGGCTCCAGATAAATTTTAGGAATGATTTCTCTAGCTCTGTGAGGTATGTCGGTGGTAGTCTGATAGGGATTGCATTAAATTTGTACAACAATTTTGGGAGTATAGCCATCTTCACAAGTTGGTTCTTCCTATCCGCGAGCGTGGAATATCTTTTCATTTTCTTTTGTTTTTCTTTTTTTTAGAAGCAAAGAATTTTATTTGTTTTACTTCCTATTCAATTGGTTGGATTTCTAGAACAAGGTTGGTCTAGACTGACAATTTTAATTGAGAAAGCAAAACATCTGTTTGTAAAATATACAAAAAATACAGAAGAGAATGAAACAAAAGCATATCTTGTAAACCCAGCCCACAGAGGGGTAGCATCCATATTTTAAGCCCCAATAAGAAAACAAACAAAGAAACAAACAAACAAACAAACAAAAAAACCGCGGTCAATTCTCATTTTACTTTTAAAATTTTCATTTCATACCTATTAAACTATTTCTTTTGAACTTAGCTTAATTCTATGTATCATATGAACTTGAATTGTTATCCAATGTCCTTTATTTCAGCCCAAGGAATTCTTTTCAATATTTTTCACAAGACAGGTCTCCTCATGACATTCTTCTGGTTCATTTATTTGAGAGTTTCCTCACTTTGCTTTTACTTATTTATTTATTTACTTTTTGACATCAGTTATTTTTATTTTAAAGAAAAAAAATAACATGAATAGTACAAAACCTCAAAACAAGATTTTAGGAGAGTAACAATGGTTAGTACATTGTGTATTGTTACTACCAAAGTAGTTTCTCATATTACAAGATATAGGCAAGAAATAATAAATAAACATCATAGGTACAAACCTATGTTTTT
>NW_004524578.1:36305643-36312685 GCF_000260255.1 Octodon degus
CTGACCTTTGGTGTAGAGCTTAGATAGTTATTACCTTAGCACCAGGTCTGGATCTATGAAGTTCCCATTCCTCCAGGTGGGTGCTGTTTGGATCTGGCTGCTGTGCTCCACTTCTTTCTGCTGCAGCCTTTAGAGTTGAACCCTTTGTGTCTCTCTGGGAAGATGTTCTGCTCCTGAATCAGTTGTGTGGGTGTTGCCCCTAGCCTCTTTGCAGGGAGTTCTCCTGAAGGGTTCCCTGCTGGGCCCGCAGCCTGGATTGAATGAGGATCCACGGGCCCGGGTCATCTCACTCACTGGCCGGGCCTGCGTTCTGGGTCTCTTCAGGATCCGCCAGGCCCTGTGTCGTCTCACTTACTCTCTGGGCCTCCACTCTGGGTCTGTTCAGGATCCCGCGGCCTGGTGGTCTCAGTCACTCTCTGGGCCTGCGCTCTGGGTCTGTTCAGGATCCCACGGTCCCGGGTCATCTCCTATCTTTCCATTTTCTGAAATCCTCTACGATCTCTTTTTTCAGAGTACTGTAATTTTCCATGAAAAGGTCTTTAGCTTCTTTAGTTAGGTTAATTCCAAGGTATTCCATTTTCCTTGGTGCTATTGTAAAAGGTATTGTTTCTATGATTTCCCTTTCAGTGTGTTTGTTGTTTGTGTAGAGGAATGCTATTGACTTTTGGGTATTGACTTTATAACCTGCTATGCTACTGAATTTCTGTATTAATTCTACTTTTCACTGACCTTATCAGACTCAAAATCTACAACTCTTGTTGCATAGTTCCTGCTTTACCTTGGTCTTAACCATCCAGCAAAAAAGTATAAAAACAAAATATAAGTAAAGCCATGCTGTTATGTTGAGCTGTAGGGGACTCAGGTCAATAATTTCTGACATTGCCAGTCAAGCGGAAGACTCAATACTACTATGGGCTACTGGACTCTTTTAGAATATTTTGCTGAGTTTACACACCTATAATATTCAAATAACGGAACTTAATAAAAAAATTGGATACAAATGAATGTCCATTTTGTATCTGTGTATTCAAAAGGGTTAGGAAAGATATATAGTTACATTCTCTTAATAAATAGATTGATTTGTTCTAATGGTGTTTGTAAATAGGATATCATGTCCGCATCTTGTACAGCAATTAACCACTAGGAAGAATGTATGCAATGTGTTAATTATTGAAACTGTCCTACCAATTTGATTTGAGACTGTCTTATTGCCATTTGTTTATCAATAAAATTATGGGAAAAAACCAAAACAAAACAAAAACAAGTTCTCATACATTCTGAGTCTTACCTGACCTCGGAAGGCTAGGGCCAAAATGTTGGCTTTCTTTGTGACCCTCCTTTTTCTCTAATTTTTGGTCTGCAAACTTAGGTTGTTAACTCTCCAGAAGAGAAGCTATTGTTATTACTATACAGCCTGGGCTGTTAAGCTTATCCTCACTATTGGTCTGAATATCAAACATCTTAAGCATAACATGGAATAAGCATTGATATATCAAACTTTGAGTCCCTACAGAATATGATGAAAAAACATTTAAAAATTAAAACATATTTAAAAATAGGCATAAATAATTATATAATTCTTATGTTCACACATAAGTCCAGAAATCTAACCATATACAACCTTGTAGCAGGACAGTCTCACAAAATTCCTTTTCCTGTCTCTTGCCTTCATTCACCACCTCCTTCTTTTTGAACAATCATCTACCTGAGAGACAGCACGGCAGCAACTGGCATGTCATGACAAGCAGCCTGTATTTAGAAGACCAGAATGACAGGCATTTGAAGCATGAACCTACTATTACAAATTGCCATCTTCAGTGCAGTTGCTTAGTTCACAGGTGCCAGTATATATAGTTACTCAGGGTGAGAATCCTTGCAATTAACTTCTAGATTCAAAAATCTTCTGGAGATTCTCAGGATCATTGCCTTACCCATCTTCTACATATAACTGTGTGGCTTGCCACTGTCATATTTTCTAGCTTTTCTCCTTTCCCTCTCTTTATTTAATCCTCAAGTTCTTGCTTTCCTTTTACTTGTATTATACCTTTCTATTTGCATTTCTTGTTTTGAGTTCTTATACTAGGGAAGCTATATGATATTTATACATGTGTGTCTGGTTTATTTCACTTATGAGTATATGTTCAAGTGACATCCACTTCAATATAAAGGCTTGCAGTTTATCATTCTTTATAGCTGAGTAATACTTCATCGTATAAAAATATCACATCTTTTTCATCCATTCCTCAGGTGATGGGCATCTTGGCTGTTTCCAAGATTTGGCTATCACATATTGTGATACTATAAACATAGGCACACATATATCACTATGATATGATGTTTTCAGATCCTCCAGGAAAATTCCCAGTAGAGGAGTAGCTGGATTAAATGGAATTTCCAGTCCAAGTTTTCTAAGGAGATTCCACACTGATTTCCATAACAGTTGTACCAGTTTACATTCCCTTCTTTTTTAATCTAATATTTTTTTTTATTTTGAATAGTAAAGACAAAAAACAAATAGGAACAAAGACAGAAACAGGGTAATACACAACAATACATATGCTATAGATTTTCAAATCAAGAATAGCTATTTAACAATGGTTGTTCTATTATCTATTTTTGTCATCAAATGTGTTACTCAGTTTTTTCTTTTTTGTTGTGGGCTCAGTCTGCCTTGTGGGTGGGGCTGGCATAGCATGTGGTGCCCAGAATCCAACTGCAGTCCTTGCTCTTGTTTAAGCTTGACTAAGCAGGCACTTTAGACTGCTGAGCTATTTTACTAACTCTTGTTGCTCAGATTAACAGATATACTTATGCAAGATTGGACGAATAATTGAATATTACTGTTTGCTCTTAAGAAACCTTAATTTTTTGTCCATTTTAAAAACAAATTATTTTAATGAATATAATCATTGATAACACATTAGAAATAGTACACCTTTAGAAGACCAAGATGAGAAGTATTCAAGCATGGTTTTTATGTTATGTCCTCAATGTTGTTACTTAGATCACAGATATCAGCATGTAGAGTTAGTCAAGGTGAAAATTTTACATATTAACTGCTATTTTAAAAAAAAACTGATGGAAATTATTAGTGCAATCATCTCAGCTATCCTATATGTATACTTGGGTATTTCTCTCCCTTCCTTTTTTCCTATCTTTTCTCATTTCTCTTATCTTTATTGTTTAATCCTTAAATTCAGTTTCTCTCCACTTGACTATATTTTTTTTTTCTTTTTTTTTTCTTTTTTGTAGTACTGGGGATTGAACTCAGGACCTTGCGCTTGCCAGACAGGCACTTATTCTACTGAGCTATCTCCTTGACCCCTGCTTTACTATATGACACTATAATTTTCAGATTTTATGTCTTCTTTGAGGTTCTTGTACTAAGGAGACAATATGATATTTACACACATGGGTCTGATTTTCTTTTTGCTTTTTCTTTCTTTCTTTCTTTTTTTTTTTTTGTAATTAAGTAACTCTCAAAAGGAGACTGGGTTTGATTTTCAGAATCTTCAGCTTTCATGTGCCAAGAGATAAGTGTATTTCTCAGGATAAACATAACTTTCACATCTTTTATGTGGAACTAGATCTGGGTATTTGAAGGCCTTGTAGTATGCCTTTCTATCCTCACTTTCTCTATCAAGTTAAGAGTAATTGACCATATTCATTAATATCATTTAAATATCCCAGGGTATTATCTTTCATAAACATTCGCATACATGTATCCAGTGGTGATGTTTTGCATACCTTCATTGTGCCATATAATGCTATCACGAGAATGCTCTAGGTAGCCCTGGAGTTAAGAGTGCTTCAAAATGTAGTCAGTTACAAGGGACAACTAATTCCAAAAATCTAGATCCAGTACAGTGACTTCAGGAAAATACAATGAATAGGGCTCCTTTTCCCCAATACACACACACACACACACACACACACACACACACACACACACACCAAATATTTGGTTTACAAAATTTTGGGTGATTCTAATCCCACATTATGTAGGGCAGGCAGGCAAACTCTAAAAGCCTACAGTAAGAATTAAAGTTCTTGCTATAGGCAGAATTCCTTTTCCTCTGAAAAAGCTTAGTTTTTTTAAAGTGCTTAAAATGATGGGACAAGATTCTCTTACAGATTCAAGGTATTCTCTTTTACTTAAATTCAACTAATTGTAGACCACGACCACTGTGTAAAAAATACTTTCATAAAAATATCTGCATTAGTGTTTAGTTAAATAACTTGATACTATAACAAAGACAGTTTTACACACAAAACTATTACAAAAGGAAATATGGAGTCTTTTTTTTAATACCACTCTCTGCATATAGAAAAAAATCTAAACTATTTCTCTGGAACTGAGGGTGGCAGCAATGGTATTCTCTCTGAGTAACATATCTGCTTTGGGGCCTGAGTGCCATATTAAGGGGTGGGAAGCAGACAATGTTCTTCCTAGCTGTCCTTTTCCACTAGGAAACCTCTCACTTAGAGTGTGGGGCATGGTTGAGTGGCTCCTAGAATATTCACAACATTGTGGAGTTCAAGGCAAGACCCTTACTTCACAAATGGAGCTGGTAAGAGGAAGGCTCCATCACTTGAAGACATTTGGGCAGAACTCAGCCTCAGAACCAGACATGAGAATGAGAAAAGTTGGTGTCTGGCCTCTTCCAGTAAGATATCTCTCTGGGCGAAGTTGGGGGAAATGGACAGAGACCCTGTGTCCTTGGCTGCAGTTGTCTGGAATGAAATCTGCCTCTCAGCTGGATAGCAATGAGTCTTTGATCAAATGCCACACATCTAGCTATTTCCAATGACAATTTTATGGATTTTCTTGAATAAATATCCTTTTTTCTTTTTCTTATTTTAAGGTTCAGTCCTTTAGGTAAGGACCTGGTTTTAGGATACTCACCCCTGTTCATGAATATGATATGTAAATCATATGAATATGATTTATAAGAGGCCCTAAACAACAATCTTGGGTGGCTTTACCTTGTAGATCAGTTTCTGAGTTCCTGAACTAGGGACATTAGAAAAGATTTATGGGTCACGAAGTATAAGGAGGGCAATATGAGGACACTGAGCAATGATATTGAGTAGAGTCTTATAGGTCTGAGAAGAGGTTCACAAAAGATATAATTACAAGTTTCTTGTAGAAGTTGACATTGACACAATTTACTAAGGTCTCTACATTTCTAATTCATACCATTTCCCTGGTGGGGAGGAAGTGATTATGTGGATAGAGAAGGGTCAAATTATCAACTTTTCCTTCCCACTGACTCTTACTGGGGAGGGTAAGGATAGAACAGTCAATGGAAACACACCAAGGGAGGAGCATAGGCAGGGCAGACAAGGGAAGACAGGCAGATCGCCCTCTTACCTTCTGCCAGGCTCACAGGCAGTGCCTTTAGGGCATGGATCCATAGCCCTAATTCTACAGGTGTGCAGTCCAAGACTTGGCCCTGCATAGTATTGCTTCTTGTATGAGTTTTCTCAAAGGGATTCTGCTCTCAGAAGCCACCAAAATTCAGACAGCACCCACAATTTGTGAGTTCTTTGCTTGAGAGTTCAGAGGCAGTACACCTGGCACACCTATGACCCCACAGATCAGGGAAGCAACACTTGGAGCAACACTCAGACATGCAGGTTTTGGCATTTGGACTTAGGCCAGGGATGTAGGAGGAGGGATACACAGCAACTGTGGGGCATGGAGAGGGAGGGAAAAGATAGATCAGGAAGGAAGAGTCATTTTTTTTATTCTTTCCAATAGCTCCTGAAGTACTTCTTGTTGCATAGGGCTGATTTCAGACCTTCGATGTAATCCTGAGTGTGAGATCCTTAGTGTTTCCTAAGTGTCAGGAAGTAGTGTATTTATAGGCTGACCCTAAACACATTAGAGGTGCACATTAGCTTCCAAGAGAAACTATGGCAAAGCTGTTTGGCCTCCTCAGACTTCCAGCAAGCACTCTATGGGCACAGTGCAAGCTAAGAGTTGTTTTTTTTTCCCAAAGTGCACTTAGAAAAATGACTAAACAAGAAATTACTTAAAAATGACTGAACAAGAAGTTTCTCTTTGGGAACCCACCTGTGTTTCCCCCACAGGGAAGCCGAGGGTTAAGGAATTGAACTCTTTTGTGGGAACATATCTGTAGTGGTTGATTAATTGCCTCAAATTGAGACATCCAGAAGCTTAATTAAATTGACTCAGTAGTTGTATATTATAGGGGACACAGGAATCACCCTGGGTCCTCATCCAGTATAAAAGGGAAATGAAGGAGAATGGACAGGCTTCCTTTCCTTGGAGGAGCTCCTGTCTTCGCTTTCCTGGCTCTCATCACAGACTTTTTGGCTCCTACCTTGGCTCCTTCAACCTTCTGGTATAGACTCAACAACCTTCTATCTCAGATCCATCAACTTCCAGATACACACTTTCACAGAACACTGCAGTGAGACCCAGACCTTGGACTGAAACTTTCTGTACGCTTCCTGATCCAACTCTGTGGCTGACCATTGTTAGCCAATTTTATAATTTCTTAGACATTTGTATATCTTATGTTATATCTGTTTCTCTAGTAAAACATTTTTTTTTATTTTTTATTTATTTATTTTTTAGGAGAGTAACAATGGCTAATACATTGTGTATTGTTACTGCCAAAGTAGTTTCTCATATTACAAGATATAGGCAAGAAATAATAAATAAACAACATAGGTACAAACCTCTGTTTTGTTTTTTTTAAGTCAACAGAAAATGGAAATATACTTTTTAAAGTTTCTAATACTAGGAGAAGATGTACCATATCTTTTAAATAAACTGTAAGTCAAAGATACAGTATAAACCTCAGAACAAAAATTAAGATTAAGCGATATTCAGAAAATTAAATGTTACAAAACAATTGAACTAAGAAAAAGTTTTCATGATAGCAAGCAAGTACTAAGATTAAAACATAAGATAAATACTGGAATGGCAAGTAAATGACAAGCACTTCTAACAGTTTGAGGATAGGATATCGCACAAAGTTCTAGTGTGTTGTGGACATGCATAATGACC
>NW_004524578.1:36313953-36321538 GCF_000260255.1 Octodon degus
GAAGTTCCCATTCCTCCAGGTGGGTGTTGCTTGGATCTGGCTGCTGTGCTCCACTTCTTTCTGCTGCAGCCTTTAGAGTTGAACCCTTTGTGTCTCTCTGGGAAGATGTTCTGCTCCTGAATCAGTTGTGTGGGTCTTGCCTCTAGCCTCTTTGCAGGGAGTTCTGCTGAAGGGTTCCATGCTGGGCCTGCGCTCTGGGTCTGTTCAGGATCCCATGTCCTGGGTAGTCTCACTCAGTCACCAGGCCTCTACTCTGGGTCTATTCAGGATCCCGTGGCCCAGGCATTCTCACTCACTTGCCAGGCCTGCGCTCCTGGTCTATTCAGGATCCAGAGGGCCCCGGGTCATCTCACTCACTCACCTGGCCTGCGCTCTGGGTCTATTCAGGATCCCACAGTCCCAGTTGTCTCACTCACTCACCGGGCCTGTGCTCTGGGTCTATTCAGGATCCCACGGCCCAGTTGTCTCACTCACTCGCTGGGCCTGTGCTCTGGGTCTATTCAGGATCCTGCGGCCTGCGTTGTCTCACTCACTCGCCAGCCTGCGCTCTGGGTCTCTAGTAAAACATTGACTAACACAATATCACACCTTTCTAATGTCATACACAGTGAATAAACACACAATTTCTTACTCAGAGTTCTTTTTTGTGGGGATTTCTAAAAAACACTTTTATAACCCCTCTAACTTCCTTCACACTTAATTTTTTTCTCTCTCTTAGAATCTTTGAAGGAAAAGACCTCATCTCTTGAAAGGGTCCTGTTTCCTTCCCTAGCCCCCAAGAGAGATCTGCTGTAGTTTTTCTGTACTTAAGTCTTCTTGTTGACTTGGATACACTCACACTATTAATATAGACCAGAATGGTTTCATCTGTTGGAGCCCCTGATAATTTGCACTCAGTTCTTCTACTGAGAAAAATGTAAGCATGAACTGGTAGTCTTGAGGAAGTGTGGTTTATTTGTCTGGGGTACTTCAGGCCACAAAAGTATACAGGTAAAAACCATGTCACTCAGGCATATGTATGCAGTTTCTCCAGCTCCATAACTTCTACTTTGAGACATCATGAAACTGACAGCTCTCAAATAAATCCTACACTCTAAACTTTAGCAATTTTTCATTCTTCTCCTTACCTGGCCTTTCTGCTGTGGATACTTTTAAGATTCAGTAAGAGTGATCCAAATGGGATGTGACCTAAGAGAAAAAATTAGTGTGATGAAACTTGCATCTTTCCCAAGGATAGAAATTCTTTCTCTTTAGGATCACAGGATTGTCTGAAGATGGATGTTGCTCTAGTGTATAATGTATCTGGCCCATCCAACCTTTGTCCTGGATGCACAATTGTTTTTAACAAATTAATTCTAATTCAACATGGTTCAGTTTATGTAAAATGGTGATGAACCAGTAGAAAAACACAGCCAGTCATTCTCATTTACAGCAAATCACCCTAGTATTCATGCCTCTGTCATGGATGGCAAGATGACTTAGAGAGTGGAGGCCAATCAGCATCGTATACATAAAGTAGGGATTCTTGTCTTTGGAAACCAGCATGACAACATGGTCTGGGAAGAAAGCAAAGAGTTCAGAGCATTGTTTTTACAGATGAAGCTCAAGATAGAGACACTGGCTCTTAAGATAAAGCAAGTCATGGGCTGGGTAGGTAGCTCAGTGGTCTAAGCACCTGCAGCACAAGGACCTGGGTTTGATCTCTGGTACCGCATGCCATACCAGCCCTGGAATCTCAGGAGCACTGTGCTAGCCACAGAACCCAGGCATAGTAGTGCATATGTGTAATCCCAGGCTGTGGCTAAGACAGAAGGATCAATACAAGTCCAAGCTGTGTCATGAGATCCTGTACCAAACAAACAAAGAAGCAAACAAATTTATAAAAAGATAAAGTAAGTCATATAAGACAAGTGATATGCAGCTCTCTATGGGCATAGTCCCCTAAATGGAAGTTCAATACTAAGAACACTATATGGATCTGTGTTTCTTTAAACTGGAGGATATGGAAGGATAAGGAAAAATATGTCTGTGTTGCTAATATCCTATTTCTTCTACTAAAAGCACCAATTTTATTTGTTTATTTATTTGAAACACTGATTTTAAATAAAATGCTTAGAAATATTATTTACCTTATGATATTTGCAAAATGAATTCTTAATAACTTTAATGTCTTTAGGTCCTCAAGTAGAATTTCTACTGACACAGGAGGTTTATTAGGAATCCTCCATATATGTTTGTTTCTGTCAATCATGGCCTTTGTCTATGGGCTACCTTGAGCAATGTTTCTGCTCATAACAGGTTTGGCTCTAGTGTTCTTTGCCAGGACTGCCTTCTCAGAGAGTCCATGCTACTGATAACCTTGACCAGCTGACCCTTGCTCCCAACCCAGTCATTGTACACTATTTTCTTCTACGTTCCTTGCAATATCTGCAATTATTCCATCATACATATTTTTAAAATTACACGTCCTTTTACTTGTTATGAAGACAGCATCTGTTCATGAATATGCAATTCATAAGCATACCTTATGCTATAACCTTGCACTGTTATCTCTTGCAGATTGTTTCTGACATCTTGAACTAGGGACACTAGCAGAGAGTTGATGCAAGTAGCGTATTTAGATGGCAATATGAGGCAATTAGAGCACCAGTAAAGGAGATTGAGCCTAAAAGATTCTGGATGCTATGTAAAACATGCATATGGGTCTATGACATTTGGAGAAGCTGTTGTAGATGTGATTTCCAAGATTACTGCATTCCTAGTTTATGGCATTTCAGAGGAAGGATGCAAACATAATGATATGATAGGGCTAAAGATCAATTCTCTGCCTGCCCCTTTCCACTGTCTCTGATAACTGATGATGAAGACAAAATATACAAAGAAATATGCCAAGCAAGAAAAACAGAAGATAACAAAGGTCTACAGAAGGGAGGACAGATAAGATTGCATCCTTAACATTTTATGCATTGTAATGGTTGCTACACTGTGTCAATTTGAGAAGTCTAGGCGCTTAGCTAGTAACTCAGTAGTTCTATATCCCGGGCTGTAGAGGATGACATGCCTTTACCTCTCTAGGATGTGTCATTGTGTCAACTGGAGAAGTTTAGAAGTTCAATTTAGTGACTCAGCAGAAGGCCAGGATCCTCACTCTGAAAACATCTTGAACCTGTGCAAAAGGGTGTGGAGATAGTGTGAGTGCTATACCCACCAGAAGGTGGATGCCTGCACACAACGTAAGGGAGGAAAGGAGGCTTGCTCCTCCCCCCTTTGCTCTTGTTGCTGTTTCTGTCCTCTAACCTCTTGAACCATTGCCCTTCTGCTATCATACCTTGCTTCTTCAGAGTCTGCTGATTATGGAATGAAAGCTCTTTTCAGTTCAGTATGCCTTTCCTTTAGTTATTTGGGGTGTTGGGTATTTTATCTCAGAAAAAATGGAAAAGTAAACAAGACATACACTCAGAGCCAGGACCTTTGGCACAGAGGCTCACAGTTCATTTAGCTCCACCTGAACTTCCAGACTTCTGTGTGTGAAGATGGCCAGGCAAGAGCTGCTGCTCCTGGTGTGCTTCTTTCTCCCTCAGATACTGGTCTCAGAGGGTGCCAAAATCCTGACTGTATCCCAATTAGGTGAGTAATTGGTGGAAGAGTTTACAGTCCTGCATAAATGGGATACAGTCCTTTTGGGTGCAGGCAACCACGGCTTAGAGAGGTAGGCATGATCAGGGATATAGAGCTAGGTGTGGGCTGGTACTGCAGGGCAAAGCAGACCCTAGGGTATATAGACTTTCTAAATGACTTCTGTGTTTTACTGAATTACTAAAATTATGAAGGACATGTAGGGTTGTTCACTCCACATTTTATGGCAGAGATAGTATTTTCTTCACTTTTGCCCAAAGCAGAGAATGCAAAATGCAAAAACTGTGAAGATTAAACATTCACAAAATGATACAGCTTCCTTAAAATATTTACATACTCCCTCATGAAATGATAGTTGCTTCTTTCAATATTAAAAAAAAAGAACCTTGAATTTGTGGGTCTTCAAGCTAGAGGGAATCAAGAATATATACATCTAATTCTGCCTTCATGTTTTGTTGTCCCCTGTAAGCCTCCTTTGCAGGAGACTCTGTGCCTCTCTAATATCACACAGTAAAAGCTACACACATTCTTTTTAATGTGGGAGAATTATAGGGAAAAAGCTCTTCTCTTAAAAGCTCAATATTCTGTTACCCCAGCATCTAAAATTGAGCTCTCATAGCTTGTGGTACTAAAATTCTTATTTTTACCCTAGCATGCACTCCTGCTCATTAATATCCTCCAGCAAGGGTGCCTCTCTGGGCACCTTCTTCCTTGCACTGAGTTCTGCCCACTCAAATGTAAGCTGAAGCAGGCAATCTGAGGTAGGTGGTTTCTAGCCTACATGCCCTCTGTTTTTTAGAACACAACACAGCTTAGGTCATCAAAGCTATGTGGAGACTTCAAGTTACTTGAGTGATCTTTGGTGGAGGATTACAGCTGCTTAAGGCTTGGAATCACAGGCTGGGTATTATCCAAAGTAGACAGAGCAGCTAGAAGAACTAGCTCCATCTTTGCACAGTTGAACTCCCTATTTTTCTCTATCATGGAGTTTTATTTTCTTCTTCCAACCTTTACATTGTTCTTAGAAATTCCACTTTTATCTTTACAAAGTTGGTATCATGTGTTGTTTCAGGTGCAAGTCATTACATTCTAATGGACAAAGTGTCTTCAATTCTTCAAGACCATGGTCATCAGGTGACTAAACTTCTTAATAAAGAAGCCACTATTCCAGGTACTTGTTTTTTTTTTTCCAAAAAGTAACTATTACATATTTTCATTTCAAAAAAGTTGATAATAATTTCTGTATGAAATTGCTTGATAAGATCATTTGTTGAGTCTACTTGTAGTGAGGGATAAATCTCTGTGTCTCTGTCTCTCTCTGTGTCTCTGTCCCTCCTCTCTCTGTGTCTCGATCTCTCTCTCTCTCTGTCTCTCTCTCTCTGTCTCTCTCTCTCTGTCTCTGTCTCTGTGTCTCTGTCTCTGTGTCTCTGTCTCTGTCTCTCTCTCTCTGTTTCTCTGTTAAGTGTTGGACATTTTCTTAGACTTTGTACCTAGTGTAGGTCTTCCTATGTCATACTTTTGTATTTTACCCCAGCTAAGATTTGTATATGATTTCACTGTATGGATGGAATGTTTATGTGCTGGGACACAGGCAAACAAACAGAGAGGCATTTATTCTTTAAACGATTGATGATAGTAGAATGTGATTTGTCTATGAGACCCACCCTTGAAAAAGAATTATGTAGTTATTATAAGACTCGATTAATCTTCGTGTGTGTGAATTATTACAAAAAGTTAAGCCTGTATCTTTCCTGGTCTTTTTCGTCTTCTCTTGTCATGTGACTTCTCCTTCTTGCAAGTATCTTGCTATTGGATGCTATCCATCATGTTGTGGCACAGTCATAGGCACTCAGAATAAACCCTTTGTTCTAAATAACGTACCCAGCCTCATTATTTGTTATAACAACACAAAATAGATTAAAAGTTCCATTTTACTAAAGACCACTTCACTACAGGCCACAGTCCCCACCTCATGACTACTTTGAGAAATTGTAGTTTGAACCAATTTTGAACTGAATAGCCCCAATAGTCTGCCATTGTAAAGGTTTTCATTATACAAGTATTTCCTGTTCTCCAGATTACTCACTGCTTTCATGTTAGGCTAAAAATGTAAGAATCATTTTCCCAGTGAATCTCTTATTAATTAATCTATTAAGATTAAGATACATGATGGAATTGGCTATGCATTAGTTGCACATAATGATGTCAAAAATTTAATTGATTCACATCATCTAGAGAATTAGAAATTAAATGAAGCTTTCAATTGTTGTTGACAGAGAAGTACATAGAGACCCAGGATATTTAAATTGATTTTTGCCCAAGTCTCAAGGCAAATGAATATCACAGTTGGCTGAATGTGGTTCTTTGAACTGAGGAGTCTTATTCTAAGGCTTTTTGAAACTTGGGAGACAAAAACCCAAGTTAAATATTTTGATGAATAAAGAGGCCAAACAATTATAAAATTTGAAAGAGAACCTTTGGCATAGTTATAGTGAAGATGGTTTTACAGCACCCAGTGAGTTTCTAGATTGTGTTCTGCACCATTCACTGAATCCTGGTCATCTGATTTCATAGCACTAGCATGTAGTCCTTCTGTTTTGGTGACTCCCTTGACATTTTTAACAAAATCTTAATGCTATAGACTCACTGCTACTTTACAAACTGTGAATATCTGCCAATAATTCAGCAATTCATGGATCCCTTCAGCTTTATCATTAAATGTCAGTGTTGTATTACATACTTTCATCTTTCCCAATCGCTCAACATTTCTAAGGTTGAAATACAGTATTATTTCTTCTCTTCTGCAATGAAACTTGTGTTTTCTAATTTGAAATTAGAAAAAGCACATTAGATTGCTTTTGAGAACTGTCACCCAACTCTGTGTATTGAGATATTTGAACTCATAATACTTGTTTGCATCATTTCTCCATTTAAATTTTTCTTCTTTATTTTTATTAGTCAGTGCTGGTTGTACCAATGTACTAGTGTAAAGAATGTCTTCATTCCATTGAGGAGTTGATACATGTCGATGACACATGTTAGTGCTTTTTATTTGTCACCTTACTTGTGCACTCTTTCTTCCAAATTTTGTCTTCCAGTTTGAGAAAGACCTATCTCCACACTTCCTGTTTACCTCACTTTACTCTTTACTGCTTCTTACACAAGAGAAAGCATGCAATAGTTAAGCTGTGTGTCTGATTTCTTTTGCTTCACATTATGGCCTCAAGGTGCATTTATTTTCCTACAAATGACACATTAATCCCTTTTTATGGAGAGTATGATTCCATTGTGTGTAATTTTTAGGTTAAGTAAATAACTTTAGAGCTAATGTAAGCAGATAATTTTGGTGGTAACGTGCAATACTTTTCTAATTCATACATAAAATCTAAAGTATGAGATTGGCCTCAAATGTTAATTGTTTGATGTTCCAAGCATTTTATTTTTTAAAAAGCAAACTTCTTATAGCAAAAGAAAAGGGACTAAGAGAGTGGATAAAGGCATCTGGACTTGTCTGTCTCTTCTGGCCTCATATTGCACTGTTTGAATAGTAAGTTTCTATTTGTTTCTAAGGGTTCTGATGGAAAAGTTCCTCATGTCAGATTGGACTGAGATATTTATGCTATGATAAGTAAAGATTGACACTATATTTCACAACTTTTGTTCATTTTTATCTCCATCTATTCTCAATGTTACATCAATTTCTGTTTAATCGTTAATTTTAATTTTAACTGAGAAATGACATAAGACTTTGTTCAACCACAATCTTTAACCTAACTTATCTCAATGAGTGAAACTTTATTTACTTTTTAGATCATTTATCCTTTTTTCCCTACTTTTATTGATAGACAAATAGCAGTGAGACAGTTTCAAATCAATAGCAGTGAGACAGTTTCAAATCAAATCGCTAGGACAGTTTCAATAATTAACACACTGCATACATTCTTCTTAG